>NW_019720583.1:1549836-1577197 GCF_002891405.2 Cryptotermes secundus
TTTATTTTTCATTTTGTTTTTCGACACACATCAATTAATCTACAAGACCAAATTTGCCCATGCAAGACGAAACAAAAGGAAGAGGGTGCGGACAAACCTTTGGGGTTCAAAAGGTGTGGCTGGGCCGTTCTGTAACATTCATTCATCACCATCTCATTATTACTGATTAATTCAAATTTGAATTGCACTATTTACAATTGACTGTAACAAATGTATAAAGTATCAAAAGTGGGGGGGGAAAAAAAAATAGCTCTGAATTTAAATTGTGATTCAAGTTTTCGCATTGACAAGAAGTTGATTATTTGAAGAATATCGCCAGGATATTATTTTGAAAATTTTAGGCGAAGTAAAATCTTACGCCTAGTGGATGATTAGACAGACAACTCCTCAACAGATATGATTTTTATGAGTTACACTGTTCCAAATCAAATTTTCAGGAGACCGTCATACGTATTATAACTTGATGTCAAGAAAAACAGTACAAAGCGGTTAAATATCTCTTGCCCTAAATATTCTCTCGGATTAAGAGGACCGTGACACCCTCTGTGGTCTACTGGTCAGAGTTCCTGCGTACAGATCCAGACGTCCCGGAGATACTGGGTTTTCGGGCTTTGTCCATCGTCCGGATTCTAAATAACTAAGAAGAAACACGTTTCGGAAACTGCATCCAGTTTCCGAAACGTGTTTCTTCTTAGTTATTTAGAATCCGGACGATGGACAAAGCCCGAAAACCCAGTATCTCCGGGACGTCTGGATCTGTACGCAGGAACTCTGACCAGTNGAGATCCCGCTATGATTCCTGGTGCTTCCAGATTTTCTGAGAAGTAGTACGTCTGGAATGGGGTCCACTCAGTCTTGTGAGGATAATTGAGGGACTATTTTAAGGAAATAGCTGCTCCGGTCTAGAAAACCGAGATTAACTGCCGTGAGGATTCGTTGCGCTGTCCACGTGACATCCTCTATCCGCAAAAGTTGACACTAACTTCGCTGACAAGCGGCGGTCGCTCGGTTGGTATATTTCGCTTGCGGACTAAAGTCACGGAATTTTAAGAGGAAAATTCTGATTATCACCTGTCACTCTATGTGCAGAACTGTGTCACTACGTCGTGAATTGTACAGTGAACATGGAGGATCTCATTTCGAACAATTTTTATAAATTCAGGACAATAAAATAATTTAATATATTTTTTCTACATTTTACTAATCAGTTAAGTGATTTTTGTGCCATCATATGGAACAGCCTAGACACAGGAGAAAGAATGTTTTTTTTCTTACGGCTCTATGGGTTATCAAACTGTATTTCTAGTAATATTTGTGTGCTTTCTGCTAATGTTTGTGTGCTGTGTTTTGTTTGAACGTGTTTATGTGCGTTATTTGTCTGTTGTCTTATTGTAGTACCACTGACACCGGGTGAAACCCCATTTGCAGTTAAATAATAATAATAATAATAATAATAATAATAATAATAATAAAAATTAGCGTCTAGCCTACTTACTCCAGCTCAGATATCTTTCTGTTCTCTTCTCCAGTAGATCTAAAAATTTTTAATTCTATATTAAGAGTACTATAAAATCTCACACACACATTAATTATTATAGCATAATAAAATGAAATAAAATACGGTCTTTGACCCACACAAGTACGTTTAATGTTACTCACAACTGCGTTATATGAAGCAACATTCTGCTTTCGACGAGAATTACTTCCTCTTTATTCAGTCCGGAATTTCCACTTAATTTTATTTTAATGACGCTATCAGTGTCGAGAAGACATAGTTCTGGATAAGAGGATGATTAGCGAATGTTGGTAGAATGAGAATTGGCAGGGGAAACCGAAGTAGTCGGAGGAAACCCTCCCCAGTACAACTCTGTCTATCTCAAGTCTCACATGACGTGATCTAGTTTGAACCCTGGTTGCCGTGGTGGGAAGCTGACTGTTATTTTCCTGAGTTATAGGACGGTCGAGTTTATGTTTCGTACCCTGAAGACGTAAGCTGCAGGATCTTCAGAATTAATACAAATAGCATTGGAGTTGTATTCCAGAAGAAAAAAGGTAAAACTATCGCTGTAAGAGACCGTGAAGGCCCATAGGGTTGTGAGACGTCGAGGCTCCCATATTTTGTTTAGACTATCGGCTCACAGATGGCGGTAAGTTTGTCAGTTTAACCCGTCAGCCGCCATTTATCCCCAAGCAATATTCCTGGTGCTCATTTATGTTATAGGCTGAGTAGATACCTGGGCCATTGTGTGGGTAGAAGGATTAGGTCCATTGAAAAAAAAAATCCACCTCATCGGGACTTGAACCCGCGATCTTCTGGATTGTAGCATAGTACCTCAACTAACTACGCTACTGTGTGTCCCGTTCCAGAAGACAGCAGTCTTAATATTTTCTGCTGTTAGACTCTCAAATCTCATATAATTACTGAAACATTTCGTTCAATATTTTGCTTGTGATATGTGTATATCACTATACAGGAACTTCCGAAATTTCAGCTTTGTATTACAAGTACACAGAAACTGTAGCGGTATTACAAAAGGAAATTTGTTGGACTACAGACTCAGGCCTCTATTTCGCAATGAACTGATGCTGGGAGTAGATGTCATTGGGACACCCTGTTGTAGGAAGGCTGTATTGGAGATACTTTTGTAACTATATGAATGTAAATGCTTTTTTAATTTATGGTCGTATTAAGCATCACATTAGTATTAAAATGTTGAATGAAAGTGAGTTGGGAAATTTCTTGTTACAGAGGTGCGTATGCGGGCACGTTATTTGAATTAGCCAAAGTTTCAATACAAAACACTAGCTTGAGCTTGCCCGCATGAAGTTGAAGCGATGCTCCCAGTTCTTTGGGACATGAAAGTGTTTGCACGAAGCTCATCACACAAAGGAGAAGGGACTTTCAGACACTATTATGAAACAACCATGATCAGAAGTAAAATGACAACCTCTTCTCTGGTTGAGCAGGCTTCAAATCCCAGGAGGAACACGCATCTTCGTTTCTCTGGTAGTCAAGAGCGACTCTGAGGCACAGCCATTAAAAGGCATGTTTCCGTGGGCAGCTCCTACATTTTTCATCTAGCTGAGAACATGAGTTTAATATTGCTCCATGAGGATCAACAGACCCCGTGGATTTAGTCAGAAAGCGAACTATACCTACTGAGCGACCGCCGCTTGTCGGCGAAGTTAGTGCAAACTTCAGCGGATAGAGGGTGTTGCGTGGTCAGCGTAGAAAATTCCTACGGCCGTTAATTTCGGATTTCTAGACCGAAGCCGCTATTTTCTTTAAATAGCTCCTCAATTATCCTCACGAGGCTGAGTGAACCCCGTTCCAGACCCACTATTTCACAGAAAATCTGGTAGCGCCGGGAATCGAAACCTGACCTCTGGATCTGTAGCCAGGAACTCTGACCACTAAACCACAGAGAAGCTAGAAACCCGGGTCATGGGGAACAAAATGAGGCGGACCCGAAATCTGAAGACAGTGGGATCCAAGGTACAGTCTTTGTAAAACACGAGCCACTAGCCCTGTTGGGGGCCATCTCAATGCAGAGTCGAGAGCTTGACTATAGCAAGACTCAGGCTAAGGTCGACGTACGAAACTGTTCATATATGCCAGGCGGATGCAGAAAGAAGGTACAGCCAGAGGAAAGACGACTAAAGTAAAAGACATGCCTCTGACAGAAGTGATTTCGTATGGTATCAATTTGTTTTCATTTTTTGTCATGTCCCCGCCCAACCTGCTTCAAAGTTCGTGTCGTGGACCGCCTCTGTGGTCTAGTAGCCAGAGTTATGGGCTTCAGATCCAGAGGTTTGGGTTCGATTGCTGACGCTACCAAATTTTCTGAGAAGCGGTGGGTCTGGAACGGGGTACACTCAGCCTTTTGAGGATAATTGAGGAGTTATCTGAAGGAAATAGCGGCTCCGGTCTAGAAAACCGAATTAATGGCCGTGGAGATCCGTTGCGCTGATCACGCGATACCTTCTATCCGCAAAATTTGACACTAACTTCTCCGACAAGTGGAGGTGGCTCGGTCGATAGAGTTTACTTGCGGACTACAGGCCATGGAGTTTGTTTTTGTTTTCTGTCACGTCTCTACCCCTTCACACAATTCCGGCTACCTCTTTTACTTTCATGCGACCTTATTTTCAAATTTGTTCTTCTCATGACCCCAGGATGCGAGATAGCTCTGTATAGAGGACTGCGGGCTGGGCAGGCGGGATTTGATTCTCAAGATAAGTACGAGATTTCTCTCTACTCCACAGCTTCCAGACCACCTCTGAAGTCCACCAAGCCCACAATTCAGTCGGTATCGGTGACTCTTTCCCCTGAAAGCGGCTGGTGCATGAAACCGACCACTCACCTCCATCTAGTGCTAAGGTCAAGATTGGTTGAGCTATACCTCCACTCCTCCATGCCCCCTCACGGCGTGATGTTTATTTTATTAAGCACGAATGCAAATTTAGCTTTACCTATATAGTGTGACATGACGCCCGAAAGTCGTGTCAGTGATGTCAGCGTGGACGTTCAGTACTAGGCAACGTCTCGTTAAACACTTTTCCGCGGCAACTATTAAATAGGTAACAAGTTAGATATTGTTGGGATAACAATGGTAAGGCTGTTTTCTGCGGATCGGTTTCGAGGCTATATAACGAAAGGAACTGAGAAAGTTGGCGTGGATTATTGCCAGTTCGGAGGCGGAGTCGAATACCTCCACCGTGACCCTGCCAGTAGTAGGAGGCGACGAAAAGGGAAGTCTCAAATCTGAGACAGTAAAATATGGTCGCAAGTCCCAAGGGACTCGGACCCGAGAAAGACTGCGCTGGCAAGGAGAGTGCCCCACAAAAAAAGACCGTAAATGTCAAACAGTAATAAATATCTAGTCACTATCCCCAGGTGGAGCTCGACACCAAGATTTAATAAATGACTGACCGTCAGTCGCAATGTGACTTTGACTTGAGTCGGCAGTCGAAGATGATTGAGAAGAGACAGTAAGAAAGGAATTAGACTGTGCAAAGAGGCTTCAAGTGTTTTGCAGTTACAGTGAGACTGGTATAATTTCCATGTTGAAATCCGTTGCCAGGATACGACTAGTGAAGACTGCGAGCTCTAGTGCGTGTACAGCAGTGAACCCTAAAGTATGTAGATCAGCGACAGCACTGTATTACTTGTAATTATATTCTGAGTGTATAAGGTGTCAAAACTTTCAATCATCCAATTAAAAAAAAAAAAACATCAATATTCACAACTGTAACTCATGACAACAAGAATCCCACGATCCAAGCTCAAATTGTACAATGAACGATTTGCGTGAGGACACTAAACGACCTGTCATTCTTAAGAAATTAACTTTAAAACTGCATAGGATTCACAAACATTTCAGTAAAAATATTTATTAACATTTTAACATTCAATTTCTACTTTTTTATCACCTCTTTTGAAATTAAGCAACAATATTCTGCCCACAGATTGTATTTATTGGGTTTTGCATGGTCGTTGTCAAGGAGAACGATCATTTCTCTAAAAGCATTAAGAGACTGGGTTTGGTAATGCAGATGCAAAGTGTTTTTACTGAAGTAGGAATGTAACTTCTTATTATGTACATGAAAATCGTGATGTAGAGTGTCAGTTCAATCTTTGCTCTACTTTCAGTGCGGAAGCACAGATATCCAGAGGGTGTAACAAACTTTGATATTGTCATTTCACTCCCACCCAAGCCATGGAAATTTCTATGCGCACCTCGTCCCGTTACTATCGCCTCACATCATTGTCTTCAGTAGCGCCTCAGCGTGAAATAGCTGCTCTGAATAGCAGAAAGTCATACAAAGTCGTGACACTGCATTTAGTTTCTCTATTAGACATGTGAAATACAATTCCTAGCAACAGTTAGCATTTCTGGCTGTCTTTTGAAGTTATGTCAGTTATTTACCAAAATGGAGATATTTATAATTTGGCGCGCAAGACGGATATGTTTTAAAATCATCGTGTAATCTAGAAGCGTTTATAAATCTATCACCCAGGGCATCAGAGAGATGAGACGTGAGGCCGCACCAGTCAGATTTGTGGGGCTCCATAAAATAAAATATTATTATATTGTCGCGTGTCCGGGGTTCCGTGACAAATAATTAGTGGGTTGCGGCTTAAGACGAAGCTGTTTATTGGAGAATTACAAGTTTACACTCACAATCAGTAAAATAACGCCCTTTCAGACGAAGCGACCTGATTAATCCGTCGTTTATCTGCGTTTCTTCTTCAGCGGTTATTCTCTTGCGCCGCTCTTCTCGGTGGAGTGTCTTTGCGCTTGGTTCTTCCCTTATCTCTCGTCGGATCTGAACTATCTCTTCTGAGTCTGAGTCTCATGTTACGACCGACGGTCAGTCGGCCAGTCTGTCTTGGCATAAAGCACCCATCTGTGGCTTGTGACCAGATCTTTATTGCTGTTTGAAAGTTACGGTCTTGTTTTTGTTGGCGCCCTCTCTGACGAGAGGACGGGTCTGTCTTTTGTATATGCTGTTGGTCCTTGCCAGCGCAGTCTTTCCCGGGTCAGAGTCCCTTTGTACTCGAGACCATATATTACTGTCTCAGATTTGAGACTTCCCTTTTCGTCACCTCCTACGACTCGCAGGGTCACGGTGGAGGTATTTGAACCCGCCTCCATACGGACCACTATCTCTTCTGAGAGTCAGAGTTACTTTACGGCTGACGGTGTACGGCCAATCAGTTAATCGTGGAGTCAGGCCCCTTGAGGACCACGACCAGGGATTTTTTTCCCAACTGAACATTTGCGGTAACAGTCCTTATGTAACATCCTATCTGACGAGAAGATGAGTTTGTCTCTTATGAATAGACCATCTCTTCTCTTATCTTCTGCTCTCTAAGTATGTCTTCGCGTACCGCAGAGAGAACACCTTGTAGAAGGGTTCTGTTTCCCGTGTTAGCTAAAATATTCGTTAGCGGGTCTATTCGTTGCCTAGGAATTGCTAGGTATTTATTTCAATAGACCCTGGTTGTGAGCGCAAAGACTTTGACAATGCTTTAACTAAGAAGTGACACTTCTCCATGCCGTGGGTTCACCTGTCACAATATTTAATAAATAATTTACAACTCGATATTCTATCATCTGTAAAATGCAAATGAATATTGATGGAAGACGAAGAGTAATAATTCAACAATTTAATTAAACGGAATTTTCACATTCATACTTAATCATTACCAGAATCAGTTTCAGCTGTGGCTGTCTATTATTTCAAAGCGCAAGCATCGCTGCATCATGTGTTCTGACCTTGAATGTAACAGTACTGTTCTGACGCTCGTCGGAAAATGGCGGTTAAACGGAGAGCCAACATCAAATTTTGTTTGAGGTTAGTCAGAACAGCCGGAGAAGCGTACGAAATGATGAAAAGTGTGTACGGTAGTGATTGTTTGGGCCGCTCGAACATTTTTCGATGGTATGCTGTACTTCGTGACGGCAGGGAGGCCACTGAAGACGTTCCACGTGCATCAAAAGCCGAGAACAAGTCGCACTGAAGAAACTGTGAAAAAGTGACCGAAATCCCAACATCAGACAGATGTGTTTCTACAAGACTCATCAAGGAACTTTTGGGAATACCAAAACGTACTGTGCATCAAATTTTTACCGAGGATTTGGGCAAACGGAAGGTCTGTGCGCGGTTTGTACCGCACGCGCTGTCAGGCGATGAAAAACATGCCAGAGTGGAACCCTGCAAAGACATGTTACGGTCGGCCCAAAGGGATACAAAATTGACAAAATCGATTATTACTGGTGACGAGACATAGTGTTTTCCATATGAGCCTCTCAAAGAGGCAGAGTGCAGCGTGGTTGAGCCCAAATAAGCCGAAACCAAAGAAAGTGCGCATACAAAAGGGTCGAGTAAAGACACTGCTAACCGTTTTCTTCAATTCCAAAGGAATCATTCACAAGAAATTTCTGCCAGAAGGTCAAACAGTGAATTCTGATTATTATCTCGGAGTCCTCAATCGTTTGTGGGCGAGAATTCTTTGAATTCGACCTAAATATCGAGAGCAAGGTTCCCGGTCTCTCCTCCACGGCAGTGCCCCACCCCACAAATCGAAGATCGTGTGCGATTCTTTGGCCAGAAAAGGGATCACAGTCCTTGATCATCCTCCGTGTTTGCCAGATTTGGCTCCAGCAGATTTCTGGGTTTTCCCAGAAGTTAAGTTGGCGATGGAAGGAGACCGTCACGACACCATCCAGGACATCCAAAGGGAATGTACCGCAGTTTTAAATGCGATTCCACAAAAGGAGTACAGTGACTGTTTTCGAAAACTTTTCAATCGATTCCAGCTATGCATTGATTCAGAAGGAGACTATTTTGAATAAATATAGTGAAATTTTGAAAATAATTGACGTCTTTTATTTTTAATGAACACAAAAAAAAACTCCGTGATTTTAGTCCGCAAGCGAACTATACCGAACCAGAGACCGTCGCTTGCCGGCGAAGTTAGTACCAACTTTTACGGATGGAGGGTGTCGCGTGGTCAGCGCAACGAATCCCCACGCCCGATAATTTCGGTTTTCTAAACCGGTTTCAATGAACACAGTCATAACAATGAAGGAAACAACAAAATGAAAAATTTTATGGACGTTGAACTCCGGACAAACATACTGCTTTCATCGGAGCGAATCGAACATAAAGAAGAATGCTGTGGAGCTGAAGGCGTGACAGTACTCTTTCTAACCATCTGTCTGTCCGATGTAGTAGGAAGCAGATAATACGCACTGTTGATATTCAAACCCATATGTTACGGACAAAGTGTATTAATTGCTGCAGCAGAGTGCAGTGTTACCGACACGGAATGGTTCCTTTATCCATTGCAACTACGTTTACTCCAATCCACTGACTCTCCACGCAGGCTGGAGACAGATGTGTGCCACATATGGAAACCGCCTTTATCTCTAATTATTATAATTGGAAAAACACAGCATTGTGTAATGAAACATGTTCATATAATTAGGAAAAAATGAGTCATCTGCTAGGGTTGAGCCTGTTAGCTCGTTCCTCTCTCAAATATCAAGCCATCTTCTTCTTGGCTTTCCTGGATCACGTCTTCCTATCCGTTGATAATATACAAGTTGTTTTGGAGCTTTCTGATGGCGTCCTCTGTAGATGTCCCAGCCAATTTTTCTTCCTTTCGTTTATCCGTTTGTCCCAACTTCTCATTCCTCTTTGTTACCCTATTTCGTCGCTGCTTTCCTTGCCCCACAGAACAGAACCTGCTTAGTCCGTACAGCCCGCATCTCTGCTGCTTCCAATCGTCTTTCTTCTGTTCTCCTAAGAGTGCGTGTTTCACTGCCATGCATCAGGTATGGTAGTACCCGTGGTTTTATGGAATTCTAACTGCGTATATTTCCTTGTTTTGTGCATCAAATTTCTTTCCGTTTATCCCGGAAATTTTTAAGTATTATTTTGCTCGTGGGGTGGGACTAAGTCCCTTGTACTGCGGCCACTTCTGGCCTATTGTACCAGTGGCCTATTGTACCAGCCCCAGATGATAGGTGAGGGTGATTGTGGAGCAATTGGTGGAATGAAGATTGGCAGTGGAAACCGAAGTACTGGGAGAAAACCTGCCCCAGCGCCATTTTGTCCACTAGAAATCCCTCTTTAAAATTTTTAAATATGTTATTCATATCTTCATTAGCGAACAGAGTAATGTGTTTCAAAGTATTCCGTCTGTAGGTTCCCTGAATCTTTCAAGGTAAATATTGGGACAATACCACGAAATATTTCATGATCCTTTCATCCCACACGCTTTTCAATTCATCATCCGAAATCATTCTAATGTACACTGAAAACAAAGGTCTCGGAAAAGTAGGTCGTACCTACTCCGGAGATCTAGAGTTCGAAGCTCGAAACAACAAGTGTCATGGCCAGGCCTTTTCGTGAATTCCGTCAGTGATTCCAGGAAAGGGAAGAGTAGTGACTCAAAACAGGCCATGACCACTTCCTTCCACATTTCTTACAATTAAATTTTATTAATTATCCTGCTACCTAACGTCAAGTATACGACAGTATATTCTCTGCTACTGAATCTATAAGTGAGTAGGTATTTGACGTAATTTGTGATGTTGCACACAGAATCTGAAACGAAACATACTGGAGATTCTGTTATTGCAGATTATGATTTTATGTGGTAATATAAATGCTCAACTACAATATAATTATTATGAATATAATACATAATATCTTGCATAATGAGAATATTGCGAAAAAATTAATAGCTTTAAAAATGTTATTCTCTCAAAAAATCTGCACTTAAAATGCATAAAATTCCTGATGGGACATGTTCCTTAATATGGAGCGATCCATAAAGAACTGACTTATTTCAAGCATTTATATTTCCATATTCTTCTAGGGAGTAATGAGTCGCCATATATTACACGCAGATTCAAATTTTCTAGAAAAAAATGGTTTTACTTTCAGCAGAAAAATTGCCCTGAATCTGCGTGATAAACAAATTGGCTACTCCTAATACACAGAAAACTTGTATCTCGTATCTTTTAATTTCTATCTATGAGCATTTGGAATAAAAACTTAGCATTTATCCTTGTTAATATGTGTTTGAAATTATGTTATTCCTAAATTATTTCAGAGATGTAAGTAATTTAAATCTTTAAGATTTTCATGAATGGTTCTGTACATCCGTGTAAGCATTATTCTATGCTCTTCTATTTTATTCTATTCTATTCATTTTCATTAAATATTATGTATGCTCCCTGTTTCATAATATCATGTTAAGATCAGATGCTGCCATTAATTACATTCCAAATATGTAACCTCTGTCTGATGTACAAACATTGTTGTTTGAAGGAAGTGACTGTAACAAAAGCACAAGGACATGCAATTGAAATTACACATATGTGATGCAGTCTACCCAATGCTGTAAGCATTTTGTCCCAGTCTCCCACAGGACACTAACTTCGAGTGCACAATGTTGCCTGTATAAATCGGAGAGTCAGTCCTTACATAATGAAGTAGAATGAATCCCCTCGTGAAGGGCCAGGATGTGCACTGAGTCACTGGAGCTTTCATCGGATCCGCTTTCAGTAGGTTCACTATATTAGGCATTACCTGCAGAACAGTATTTATTTATTTATTATTTCATTTATAATTTTATTGCTAGCGTTGCATTATTGATTATTACTTCAATAACGAATTAGAAATCTAGAAGGAAAATCTCGCGATGTAATTTGAGGTAAAATCCTGACATTTACTTGGAGGGACTGAGGATGACCACAAAGACTTCAATGAGAATTGAAGGAATCTGATCTCGGATTTGAAACCAGAACCAGTCGAATATAGAGCAGGAATTTTGCTCTGTGAAAATGATAATACAGAGTTTCATTTTGTATGTGAATGATACTAACACGAAGGATTGATGTGACGGTTGGGCTGGAGAGGAAACCAGAATATATACAAACACACAATTCACTGCAATATCGTCTTACCACCATTCCAGTTAATGTAAGTTTTCTTTTTCCTTTGGCGCTACAGCCCCAATTTGGGCCTTGCCCTACCTCCATGAAACTCTCCGTTTCACTTCGGTTTACTAGATCTTAGACATCCGGTAGGAATCCTTGGGCGTGTGATCAGCTCGTCGTAAGGCCTCTACATATATACTAACACAGAAAAACGTACACACACAAATAAACAAAAAACATAAATGCTTTGAGTGGGATTCGAACCCACGATCCCGGCTTCCGACCGAGCGAAGACAGTACATGCCTTTTTTTTAATTCGCTTAGTGAGGAGTTGAGTCCAACTGGGTCCACTCGGCACGGCGGCCACTGATTGGCCTATTGTACCTGCCCCGGGTGGTTATGATGATGGAGCATTTGGTGGAATGAAGATTGGCAGGTGAAACCTAATTACTCGGAGAAAACCCGCCCAAGCGCCACTTTGTCCACCACAAATCCCACTTGACCAGACCAGGAATCGAACAGGGACCGCCGCGGTGGGAAGCCAGCGACTAACCGCTTGAGCTATGGCACGACCCCCAACAGGCCCTCATACTCACATCTCTCAAATTCGACTATTCTTTCGAATTCCCTAAAGAGTTTAATGGGGAATCAGCTTTTGACAAAAATATTTCAATAGGGTATTACTGAATCTTAACGGTTCACTTATTTGAGCTTTGTAGGTGATACATTTTCCTGATCACTTCATTTTCAGGCAGTTATAATTTGTATTATTCCCTCAAGGTAATACAAATATTATGTTTTTGGACATTACCCATCGCCTTGTCTTTATTTAAAAACCGTCCCCTTTATTTTCCAAAACACGGCGTTTCGGAGACTGGATCGTGTCTTACCTGAAGACGGAGGCAGTATCCACTTTCCGAAACGTTGTGTTTTGGAAAATAAAGAGTACGATTTTAGATAAAGACAAGACGATGGATAATATCCAAAAATAATATATTTGTACGAATGTACCATAGTCACAAACTTTTAGATCTTACCCTCAAAGTAACATTCCGCGTGCCACTTATGCACGCAAACAATGAGCAAAATTATTGTTTTGTACGTAAATCACGATCTACAACATTTTTTAAAAGTAAACGAAATAAAATTTGCCATTTGTCAAATTTTGTGCAAGTTTTCCTAAAGAATAGATGAAAAGGGAAACACCGTACTTTGAAACCTGCTTTGCAAAATTATTGTATTATATTAGAAGTTTTCGTAAAGTAAACTCTAACTTCCTTTGCAAAATACTCAAAATGTTGACAGGTCCCACTGTGTTGCTTGCGAGAGACAAGTCTTCCAAGTTAGTTTTCCACTACAATAGAGTTATCCATGAACTGAGTGAAGACCTGCTAACGAATTGAAACAAAAGCTTTGTAAGCAGGAACGAAGCTAACCTGAACTTTCTGCAGAGAACAGCTTTGTTGGAGTTCAAAGGGAGGAGAACAAGGGCGCCTGTTTATGTTCATTTGCTTCTTCAGTATCAATAGGCCTAAACTATTGACAGAATTATCAATAATCCTTTATATATCTACTGAAGATAATACTGTCGTTCGGTTAAGCATGATCCGAGGACATGGATACTGTCACGTGTTAGATTGTGACTATAGGTGACACAAAATTCGTAACTACAAATAACTATAGCATTATCACTGATTCACACGCTCTGCATTCAATCTAACACGCGCTAATTCTTTTGAGTCTTCACTAGTCGTTGCTCAGTAAGGGCTCCCAATGACTGATTTTCCCCTTATTCCTGGTTCTCAATCTATTCCTGCAACAGCTGACAACGACCGAACTACATTTCTCGTAATAACTCACTAATTCACTAACCAAAATGCTCTACTTCACTCAACTAAGTGTCCTAGTTGTAACAACTAGACACGGACAACGCAGAAAACACCACTCCCTATTTTTGTATTTCAATCTTTGCCGTGGGAACATGTTTGTCTGCGAAGCCGTTACTCAGTAACACCTCCTGTATATTTGCTTAGCTCGCGGTCGTTGCCCAGCAGCGGATCTACATGCTACAATAGTAAATTTATATCTTGACATATGAACTTATTTCTGTTCCATTCGCTCATTCGTCTTTTGTAGTAAGAGGTACTAGTCAGTTAATTTCCAAAACGTTTAAATAGAAATTATGGAAACATTAACTTTTAACCAACTACATGAAAAAAGAATTTTTATTAAGAAGGTAACAGTAGGTCAGCTGACCTTGATATACCTCACCTTTTAGACAAACCGAAGGCTCTTTAATGGCACTTAGAACCGCCCGCAACCGTACCCAAACTTGAACAATAAGAAGCCAGAACACACATTTTCATGCCATTTTCATAGCACCGATTTCAATACATTTGCAATTAACCTATTATCTGTGATTATGTACCAAGAAGGCTGGACTAAATCATGAGACTTTGGACCTGTTTTTGGGAGGTACGCTGTTCGAAAACCATTTACGAGACTGAATATCGTAACTGAAATTTTGTGGTTTTCCTCAGGTTTGTTTATTTTACGACAAATGATACAAAGTCCGTCCCAAGTGCAAACAATATATATTATATGTCTTTGATCTTGTTCTTTCTACACTACATGTTTCGGCCTCTATCGGCCATCAACAGGATGCTTAAATATAATATTGTTTATTTTAGAAATAAAGTCATATAGAATCGAAATTAACCCCCTTCACTCGTTCTAATATGCCTAATTCCTGTTTCGAGTCGAGCAGTTGTGTGCCCTGATGTTCCAGGATGTAAAGAAGTTCTGACAATTGTCAGCACGCACGTCACTGTCCCCTTGACATCTTCAGCCGAGTTTATAATTAAGTAGCTTCATGGAGCTGAGCCCTTCTTGACCAGCCGGCAATTGTGCAGCTACTCAAGAATTTCCCAGCATGATAAGGAACCCGAAATTGAATTAGCATGCCCACAAAAATCATTCACTGATATTAATTAATCCAAATAATTAATCAATTAATCCAATTAATCCAATTAATTTAATTCATTATATTAATCAATTATTACAATTCAATCAACTCAACCAATTAAATTAATTAATCAATTAATTAATTAATTAATTTTAACACATTAACCCAATTAAATAATTAATTATTAATCCAATTAATGATTGGATTAATCCAATCCATTACATCCCATTCTATCTCTCTATGATCCGTTTTAATATTATCCACCTACCTAAGTCTTGGTCTTCCCAGTTGTTCCTTTTCTTCTGGCTTTCGCATCAAAATCCTATTTGCATTTCACATATTCCTCATTTGTACTACGTGCCCCGCCAACCTCAACCTCCTTGACTTGATCATTCTAATTATACTTGGTGAAGAGTACAAGTTATGAAGCTCCTCATTATGCAGTTTTCTCGAACCTCCTATCACTTCATCTCTCTTCGGTCCAAATATTCTCCTCAACACCCTGTTCTCAAACTCCCTCAGTTTATGTTCCTCTCTTAATGTCAGAGACCAAGTTTCACACCCATACAGAACCACAGGCAAAATTATAGTTTTGTACATTTTAATTTTTATGTTTTCGGACAACAGGCGAGAAGACAAAAGGTTCTGGACTGAATGGTAGCAAGCATTACCCGAGTTCAATCGCCTCTTAATTTCCTCCTGAATCAGGTTTCGATCTGTTATCGTTGTTCCCAAATATCTGAACTCTGTAACTTTTCAAAACATCTGTTTCCTATCGTCACGTCATGATTTTGTCCTGCATTTTGGTGACGAGACAGCAACATATACTTAGTTTTCTCTGCGTTTACTTCTAGATCATCCTCCTTACTAGCGTCAATTAAAGTTTGTGAGTTTTCTTTATGATATCTACATTATCACCCGGTAGATTCACATCATTAGCAGCAGATGTGTCCCGATTATTTTCAGTCCCATCTGGTTTTTCTCGATATTCCTAATAGAAGATTGAAAGCCAAGTTGAAAAGCAGTGGAAATAAATCAACTCCATATTTTAGATCATTTTGGATAGGAAAATTATACAAAAAATATTTTTTCTTTACGGACATTACTATACGTAACTTTTAACACACCGGAAGGCCAACGCTTTTCGGCTATCCGCGACTGCTTATTCAATCAATTAGCAGCTTCCCTCCATATCTGGAGGCCGTCTCCTCCATCCGCAACCTGAGGACGCGCCATGCCGTGGTGACAGGGACACATCTAATATTTAAATTCATATATCATTGAAACATTAAGAGACGTCATGATTTGTCACATATGGAATAGTTCACACTAAAAACACTTCTTCTCTTACCCCCTTCTTTTTCTATGTGATTTTCTAATATTACAGTAATTGTAACTAAACTACACAAGAAACTTACTTACTAATACCTTACTGTGTCCAGGATGTTTTTCTCATTTTGATTATTTTACAGACGGTAGGACCCCCTGGACGAGTGATCAGCCCATCGCAAGGCCTCTACCTAAACACAGGACAACACAAACACAGATTAAACATATACACATACCAAACATCTATGCCTTATTTGGGATTCGAACCAACGATCCCAGCGTCCGACCGAGCGAAGACAGTGCTTGCCTTAGACCGCTAGGCTACCGTGACCGGCTACATAAGCAATACCGAATGGATTTACCGATTCTTGCAATTGTACATATATCTCACCTATGATTTATTAAAGGAATGTTCCATTATTGGTTGACTAACGTCGCAAACTGTTCGCAGATAAATATGTTGCCATTAAAATTACAAAATAAATTTAAATTTTAAGACTGAATGTACTAAAATTATGTGAGAAATGTAGACTTTATGACCGAGGACCCAGATTGCGTGCATTAGGAGCTTTACTATGATTTGGAGTTTGTTCACCTCGTCCTTAAACATGAAATCTCAAAAGAAACAAGCATAAGCTTATGAGAGACATCAGTCACGATAAAAGTAAATCAAGTTTTATAAAGCGCATTTGAGCTACTGGACACGAATGCAATGCAGTACAAGCAGGACAGGAAGTAAGATGTAAAGCACCAAAGGCAGTGTGTTATATCTGTACATACAGCACCATAATGTGACAGCAAAATTACACAGAACTAGGTAACATACGAGTACTGTAACGTGTTTTCTACTGAAGACGCCGTTCAGATTGTTAATTGGTTTATTTAACAACCTACAAATCGTAACTACAAACACTTACAAATTTATTACGGCTTTAGACAATTTACAAACCACACATAATAATCTCTTCAGTAGTCTCCACGTATTTACAATGCGTGACCTATCCAATTGTCACTGAATTACGCACTCCCTATATAACTGTACTACAGCACACAGTCTTGAAGGCACACAACAAGTCTTCACTGGCTCACTTCTCAGTTATCGCGCACTGTCACATAAACACTTCTAACCACGCATTCGGGTCTTCTTCCCGCGACTGCTGCTGTATTTCAACTAACTGCTTAGACATTCCAGTCTCTCTTATAAACCCTCAGTCGGACAGCGGGAAAACCCACTTCGCTTCACTGTTGTGTGAAAGACGTGTTTACAGGCGTTACTGGGGAACGCTGCCGAGAGTTGTTTATTGCTGCTTACTAACCAGCGCGCTTCGGTTCGGCTCTATTCGGCACAGCACTGAGATACACCGCTTTCCTCACTGTTGCGTAACCTCGTTTCCACTTTTGCGTAACTTCGTAGCCGGCTGTTTATCAAGGGTCTGTCTTCGTGGTAACTTGTTCCACCTCCCGTTGCCCAGCAACGGTTAGACATGTCACAATACATTTTCGATTTCTCTTTTATTTTCCGATGACGCAACACATCAATAATTATCAGCACACTTCTACAATATAAAAAGCCGTAACTTCGCACACTTTTCCGTGTCATAACTCAGGCTATTAGTCGTCGGCTTTGTAGTTGTGACGCCCGAGTTCAATCCCAAGGCAATCTATGTAGAAGTTTTGATGGACGTGTTGGTACTGGGGCATATTTCTCCCTAATTATTTCGATTTAGCCTGCCAGTTAATATCCCACTAATGTTCCTATTTATCTATACCCGGAACAGGTACAACAGATCAATTTTGAGGACGCAATTAAAAGGAAAGTAGTCTTAATCCATACCAGTAACTAAAAATAATACCAAATTTTATTATAGTTTTCAACTCTCGTTTTTCTGCATATGTCATAATATATTAATTCGTTAATTTTAAATTGAAATTAATAAGATAATATTAATATTACTCACATAATATACTTAGTATATGCGTACATACATTCATACACACATATACATATTTTGGCGTTTGTAGCTGTTGTTAAGTAAAAATTCACGAGATGGAACATGCGTTGCTTGGCAACGGCCGGTAAACACTTCAATAATAACCGTGTTATCGCTAGACAACTGCTTAGTAAACGGATTCCCGGGGAAACCATTTCTATGCAAAGGCGAGGTAAACCACCTCTATAAAAATAAAGACATTTTTAGGAACGGGCGTTTTCTGTGGAGACCGTCCCGACGTTATATAAGGGGGATCTCAGGCCAGCTGAGAGATAGAATTGAGGCAGTTTCTTGAGACGGCAGTCGAAGATGACTGATAAGAGTTGAGAACTGAGAGTGAGTTGAGTTTCGAAATGCCAACCTGAAAGGATGAGCTTGGGAGCAGAGGAATTGAGGCATCAGAAATATTGAATGCAGTTCTGTAGAGCAAGGATGTGAAGGCAAAACTTTATGTGTGATATAGTACCGTGATATTTGGAGTGTGTAATTCAGTGAGACTGTTATAGTTCCTGTGTCAAAATCCGTTGACAGGAAACGGATACAGTAAACTGTAATAGACTGTGGACACTGGTATTTGCAGGAGTGAACTTATAAAGTGCTGAGATTAACAATAGTCCTCTATTACTTGGAATTATTAGTTGAGTGTAAAAGTGGGAAAAAATCCAAACATCCAGTCCCAACCCCACCTAACAGTCACCTATACACATCACAATATTGTTACGATTTTATGGAGGGTGACTATAGATGGGGTTTGGATTGGTAATTGGATTTATTGTACACTTATACAAACACTCGTAACTACAAATAACTGTAGCGGTATTGCTAATTCAGTACAGTCAGCACGAACAGCTTCCAAAGGCGAACGCTCCCCTTCCTCTGCATTCCCGAACAGTCCCTGTGTCTCAGCTACCAGTTTCTCACCGCAACCGCTCACAAGCACTGAACTTCAGCGGTCCTCTCTCACTCACTAACCAACTCACACCAATCGTCTAAAGGGTCGGCCACACAGAGCGCTACGCTATGTTCGCTACGTACGCTACGTACGCTGTGTACACTCTGCGACGCAGCTAACATAGCGTACGTAGCGTAGGGAAGTCTGTGTGGCCAGTCACATTGGCAATAAAGGGAGATATTTCTCTGTTCGTACAGCGAACATAGCGTACGTAGCGCTCTGTATGGCCGAACCTTTAATTCCAGGCTGGCAGCCGTCTCTTACCAACCTCCTGCTCTTCTCACTGCTGTCTCAGAACTCCATTAAGTCAAAGTCAAAGTCATATTGCGACCGACGGTCAGTCAGTCAGTAAGTCGTGATGTCGAGCCCAATCTGGGGCTCATGACCAGATATTTATCATTGTTTGACAGTTACGGTCTTGTTATTATGGGGCGCCCTTTCTGACGAGAAGATGGAACTGTCTTATGTTAGAGTCACTGTTTGCAGTAGTAAGTCATTTGACATAATATAAGGATATTTCATATATGTATTGCATAATGGGTAGGGATGCAGATTTACATTCCCTCAGAAATTGGTGTTCAGATGCTTGGATGTGACATCCACAGATGTAGAAGATACACGGCATATAACAGAAAACAATAGCCTCACTATAGTTTCCATTAGTCGTTTTAAGGAGGTTAATTTAAACATTCTCATTCCAGAAAGTAAATATTTCGGAATGATTTTCTTCTGGAGGTAATAGATATTACAATGGGCAATAAACTACTTTCGTTATTCACACTATTTTTGGCCCACCTAACCTCCTATTCAATGGGTACCGAGGACCCTTTTTATAGAAGTAAAGCGGCCGGATCTTGAAGCTGACCACTCGCTTCCATCTAGTACGGAGGTCAAGAATGACGGATCCACTCATATATCTTCATGTCTTGGAACTTAATGATAACAAACAGCGACGTTACCCTTTCCCGTTTGCTTTTAGACGAAATCATTCTCTATGAATTATGTCCGATTGGCACGAAACATTTGACGAGGCAGTTCCTTCGTAAAATTTGCATAGATTTTACGTGTACAAGGAAGCTGCCGATATCTGCCACAGGGGTTTCACCCGGATCAGACATTTCATGAAAGAAAACAATTGTGAAATTCACTTAGAAATACTTAACCGAAGAGAAATTTGCAGCAGCAATAGAATTCTCTTCCTATAATCTGACACAGAGCTGTTTCCGTCTCGCTCTCAGTCATATGGAGGAGGCAAACTGAGCTACTTAAGGTCGTTGATCCAGTACGATTGATTTTCTGGGTTGCAGCTCATTAAAATAACAACCAGGCGAATATATATACAATCCGGCACAAAGAGAATTCGTGCCAGTTTTAATTTCAGACTTATCAAACGGCAAATATTAAGTACTTCCGAGATGTCATGACTTGTAGTTTAATAGTTTTCTACCAATCTACACAGTGTTATATCCCAGAAGGTCAAATCCTTCTAGTTCATCACTGTGACAGCCTGATATCTCACCGAACTACGATTCTGAACCAGGAAGAGTGGGACTAATGTTTATCGTCTTAAGATTTTAACCGAACTTGCAGTCACCCTAAAGTACCGGGAGACATGACGTAAGAAACACATTTTCGATTCTATTATATAAATGCTGAATCATCATCTGACTCAGCTTAGGTAAAAGTGGAGGGTTATGTGAGCACGGTAACGAACATTCGAGATTCCTGCGTCGCTGAGTGGCTCTTGGAGCTCTTCGCTGCTCGAGAAGTAGGCCTATTCGTTGTGTGGAGCTGTGAAGTCGAACTGGGTCCACTCGACACGGCGGCCACTGATTGGTCTATTGTAGCCTGCCCCGGGTGATTATGATGATGGAGAATTTGGTGGAATGAAGATTGGGAGGGGAAACCGAAGTACTCGGAGAAAACCGGCCCCAGCGCCACATTGTCCACCACAGATCCCACTTGACCAGACCCGGGATCGAACCCGGGTCGCCGCGGTGGGAAACCAACGACTATGAATGAATGAATGAAAGAATGTACAAGGGGTGGGCCTTCTTGGCCCTTGCACCGCGACCACAGTGATCTATTGTGCCTTAAACCAGCAACTAACCGCTTGAGCTATGGCGCGGCCTTGTGGAGTTGGTTAGTGGGTTAGGTTAAATTATTTATCACTTACGTATGTTGTAAAAGTTAAAAGGAAATTAAGAGGAGACTGAATTCGGGTTCTTACGTGAATCCCTGTTACCATTCAGTTCAGAAAGTTTTGTATCATCTGACGTCTAAAAGCGTAAAAATTAGAATATACAAATTTATAATTTTGCCTCTGTTTCTGTATGGGTGTGAAATTTGGTCTCTGACATTAAGGGAGGAACATAGACTGAGGGTGTTTGAGAACAGGGTGTTGAGGAGAATATTTCGATCGAAGAGAGATGAAGTGACGGGAGGTTGGAGAAAACTACATAATGTAAAACTTCATAATTTGTACTCTTCTCCAAGCATAATTAGAATCATCAAGTCAAGGAGGATGAGGTGGGCAGGGCATGTAGCACGGATGAGGAAGAAGTAAAATGCAAATAGGATATTGGTGGGAAAGCCAGAAGGAAATATACCACTGGGAAGACTAAGGTTTAGGTGGGTGGATAATATTAAAACAGATCTTAGAGGGATAGAATGGGTTGTTATGAATTGGATTGATGTGGATCAGGATAGGAAACCGTGGAGTGTTCTTGTAAACACGGTATTGAACCTTCGGGTTCCATAAAATATTGGGAAGTTCTTGAGTTCTGGACAACTGGCGGCTTCTCAAGAAGGCATCAGCTCCAGTTGTAGACAAGTGACAAATGATGTGATTAGTGATTTATTCAGTGACACTGTCAGTACGGAGATTTTGCAGCTTCAGCTGGTACGACCACTAAGGAAGATTTCAAATTATGTGGAAGGAACCGGTCGTCACATAATATTACGATATTTTCCCGGATGCACTGAGGAAAACAAAGAAGAACCTCAGCTGATATAAAGGTTATCCTGAAGGAGATTCGAACATAAAATCCCCGGAATACAAGCGTAGACCGTGCCCGCTGTCTCAAGCGTCTCGCTGAGAAGTGTTGCGCAATATTCCCGAGGCTTTGTTCCAGATCAGGGGGACGGAAGAAATTTGAGATACATCGCGATACATCGTTTTCGGCCCTAAATTTTGAAACAGAACAATTCGAATACGAAGCAAAATTGATCGTTACAGTTCAATCTCCACTTCAAGCCCCGAAACAGGTGCATTCGAAATGCGAATTACACACAAATTACTCTGTGCTGAAGCCGATGGATTTCGACGCAAGCCAGAGAGAAAGCGGTTATTAAACTGGGGACGACGGCGAATCTCCATCTAGTTTGAGAGATTGAAATATTGTCACGCGTAAGGGGGTACGCGTGTCGAAATGACGGGTTATAGTTCAGTTTGTAGGATTTATTAGCAGTTTTTTTATTGCTAGTGGGGTTGGACTAAGTCTCTTGTACTGCGGCCACTTCTGACCTATTGTATCTGCCCCAGATGATAGGTGAGGGTGATTGTGGAGCAATTGGTGGAATGAAGATTGGCAGGGGAAAACGAAGTACGCGGAGAAAACCTGCCGCAGCGCCACTTTGTCCACCACAAATCCCACTACACCAGACCCGGGATCGAACCCGGGCCGCCGTGGTGGGAAGCCAACGACTAACCACTTGAGTTATATTAGCAGCTTGGTTACACACTTTTTAATTACACTCAAATGCAGTGCTATCGTTGATTTACACACACCTCATAATTCACTGTTGCATGCACACACACTAGTCCTCTCCTGGTATTGCAATTAAAACAGCAACTAGCGCTTCAGTTCACTCCGAATATTGCGTATAATTAAGGTCTTCAGATCACACTTTAAATCTTCACAGGTCTTCTACTAACTTCCCGTTGCTGTCACTCTTACTGTTATTTAGACACACTCAAACACTCTCAAATACTCTCCTCTATTCTGTCACTAGCTGTCGTTATATAGCATCCGCACTTACCTCGCAGAAAACAACATCACAACGCATATTATTCCTGATATTCTTTCCAGAATTCTCCAGTCTCTTCTTAATTAACGAAAATGACAAAAAATGTTTCCCACAGTTACATAGTTACATTTTTAATTACAAAGTTGTTATTAAATATAATAATAAGTTGAGAATTTCATTGTGAGAGTTCAAAAGGAAGAATTCTCCTGAAATACGCACAAAATTGGTTAATGAGCAGTTGGCGTGAGTAACACAAAGTGACACACTCCACAATATTTATTGCAAAGTCAGATCCAATCCTTTCCTAAATTTTAAGGGGAAACTGAGAAATGCAAGAATACCGTTTAATCCTGATTTCTAAACCATTTAATTTTGTACACAGCAAAAACACTTTAACATGATTATATTTTAAGCAAAATTAAAAGCTGCATTTCAGTCTTTTCAAAATGGTTAATTTCTATGGAGAAAAGTATGAAACACGAAACTAATATAGTTGAGGAAAGCGGTCTTCTGGGATGTGACGCCGTGTAGATATTGTGTTACCCGAAGTTTCGGAGGAAGTTATCGCCTCCATCTTCGGGGTAGAAGAAAAAAAAAGAAAATCAGCGAGCGAGGAACCAGCTTGATCAAATGCTAACGTCGGTTAACACAATATTGTCGCGTATCGGGCTTATATCGCGACAAATAACTTCTCGTTGTATTTGATGTAGCGAGTTTTATTTCACATTCGCTCATACAATCACCCAAATTACAGATTTACGATTACTGCTATCTGCAGTATCACAAATAGTACACTCCAAATGCCACAATACAACTGACTGGTTGCTGGCTAACTCGACGATAGGTCCAGGACTCGCTGACTGACTCAGTACAACTCTGCGGTAGCCACACTAGAACTGGCTGTGAATAGCCTTCGCTTCTCCCTATGTAGCCTCGATCGGACAATACGGGAAAACGGCCACGTAATAGGCACCCTTGTTGCTAGCCACGCTGTGTTGATATGTAACGCTAGCGGAGGTCACCGCTGTTACTATCGTAACGTCGCCGCTGTTGACTCGCGTTGCCTAGCGACCGCGATATCCCTCGGTGACGTCACCGCGGAGGGGAGTGGCGGGGCGGGTACTTGCCTATTACCGTAGTAACGCGAGCGTTACGCCACCGCCACGCACCACTGGGGAGGTAGGGGTCAACATGTCACAATATCTACACGGCGTCACATCCAAGAAAACGTCTTTCTTCATGCTCAGCGCCGTGAAAATCTTAAATCTTACACTGATACAGTTGTTCGAATTTAAGAAAATTATATTACGTGGGTAAATGTTCGGCCACACAGAGCGCTACGTACACGATGCCCGCTACGTTCGCTATACGAACAGAAAAATATCTGCCTTTATTGCCAAAGTGACTAGCCACCCAGACTTCGGTACGCTACCTACGCTATGTTCCTTATGTTAGCTGTGTCTCAGATTGTACACAGCGTATGTAGCGTACGTAGCGAACATAGCGTAGTACTCTGTGTGGTCGAACCTTAAGAGAAACATAACATAACCGAAATTAATTGATTTTAGTCTTCCTAAAATTAAAAACTAATGAAATCTGTACTAGACTGTATATTATCAAAAACCGATGTTCTGTCAACTTGTTTAAGAAATTTCCTATTGTTACTGAAGCCTCTGGTTCATTCTCTTATATACATGAAGTTAATAACACATCAACGAAGGATATTATAACTTAAGATAGGTAATGTATATCCACATAAAGTGTGGCAAAATTAAAATATTTGACGACACTAACAAATCAAAATTTGATCCATGAAGATTAAATTCGAGTAATGATTGCAGCCCCTCAGTTCACCTCTGTCATCTAAAGACGTTTAAGATTAAGATATGCAAAATCCCGGATCTGGTGAAGTGGGATTTGTGGTTTACAGTGGTGCTGGGGCAGGTTTTCTCCGAGTACTTCGGTTTCCCCTGCCAATTTTCATTCCAACAATTGCTCCACAATGACCCTCACCTATCATCTGGGGCCGGTACATTAGGCTAGAAGTGGCCGCAGTACAAGGGACTTAGTCCCACCCCACTAAGAATAAAGAAAAATGCAAAAACACTACTTTTCCTGCAGTTTTTCTAGGTTTGTGGCAATAATGTCTCATGTTAAGGGAAGAACACATATTGAGGCCCTTTTAGAAAACTGTGATGAACATATCGAACTTAATGGGGTCGAAGAAACAGATAGCTGGAAATCTTGCGTCATGATGAGGTTCGCAAACTCTTGAGCCAGTCACGGTAGCCGAGCGGTCTGAGGCATGTACTGTCTTCGCTCGCTTGGAAACCTGGATCGTGGGTTCGGATCTGTTTCCTGTGAGGTACGAACTGAATTCTTATATATTATTCTTATACACTGCCGGTCACGGTAGCCAAGCGGTCTAAGGCATGAGCTGTCTTCGCTGTCTCGGAAACCGCGTTTGTCGGTTTGAATTCCACACAAGGCGTGGATGTTTAGTATATGTATGTGTTTATTCTGTTTGTGATGTCCTGTGTTTAGGTAGAGACCTTGCGACGAGCTGATCACCCATCCAAGGAGTCCTACCGTCTGTAAAATGATCAAAATGTAAAAACAACTTCGACACCGTAAGGCATAAGGGTAACGAATATAGTAAGTAAGTTAACTCTTGTAAAGATTAATTAAATGAAGATGAGATGAGCAAGACATGTAGAAAAAACATGAGAGAAGTTCTTAGAACATTTTGGTGGAGAGACCTGAAGTGACGAGACGATTAAGGAACACTTTGACGCATATTGAAGAATAATAAATAAAAATAATGTTATCATCATCAACATGATTCATGCTCTTATTAATATCTGTTCCAGCTACAAGGTTCAAAATTATATTGATTAAATTCGTAATGTAAGGCATGTACTGTTTTCGCTCGCTTGGAAACCTGGATCATGGGTTCGAATCTCACTCAGGGCATGGATGTTTAGTTTGTGTGTGTGCGTTTTTCTGTGTTTGTGTACAGGTAGAGGCTTTGCGGCGAGCTGATCACCCGACCAAGGAGTCCTACCGAATGTGTAAGATGTAGGAAAACCGAAGTGAACGGAGAAGTTCATGGAGGTAGGCCTAGGCCCACTCGGGCTGTAGTGCCAAGGGGGGAAAAGAAAAGAAATTCGTAATGTTGTCTCAGTGTTTTACAAGGGCACGCTTGGTTTCTTCTGCCTATGGGTTTGCAGTCGGTGGTTTATTTAGAGATCTTGCGTGATTTGTTCTCTTTCTCCTTGGTCTGCAGCCACTTTTCCCACAATCCTTGATTTTTTAATTTTTGACAAATGCCTCTCTTACTTATGCGTTAATTATGTGTTCGATCAGTCGGTACCCTGGCATAGCGCTCGGGATCAGCAGTTTCCAGTCCACCTTTCTGTCGTTCTATCACTGCCCAGCATTTGGGATCCGTACAGAAGAGTTAGCGTTTCCCCAGTTCTGCAGCGTCTCCTTTCAAAGTTACCTCCTGATATCATAATAACTGTACCACGTGTTTCTTAAAGTCCTCCTACTTCTACACTGATATCCATTTCCTTAACAGAAAGCATATTAAAAATTAGATGATTTAGTATAATAATTTTTGCAGAGTTCACTCATTAACTACAATTTGTATTCTTACAGGATTTGAAACTTAAAAATATGCTCTTATCTGTCGACATTCTTGTGCTATAATCTTGGATTCTTGCGCTTACTTTCTTCACACATTCATTACACATAATCTGCAGAAACTGTAATAAATGTACATGTTCAATAAGTATTCGCTCGTGAAACAGTTATGCCCTGTGGTGTAACTCATATCCTCTTTACTTTTCTTTACTTAGGCATCATTTTAGTTCCTGTATTAAGGCGCGTTCACATTACTCGAACTTATGCTCATGCTCGTGTGACTCGCTAAGCTCGCGAGTAATGTGGACGATATGACAGGTCACGAGACAAGCAAATTTAATTTTTTAATTTAAAAACTATAGCCAATAAATTAAAATACCACTTCAGCCTACGCACACTACGAGTAAATATACGGATCCTCACGCGCCGAAGCCTGGCGAGCAACTAAAGTAGTGTGGACGCGCCTTTAGAATTTTACTCAGGTCTGTCTTATAGAGTTAGGACGGTGTATCTTTCCGGTGTACTGTAGTTTCGCTGTTGTCTAGTATGTTCACTGCTAGTGCTTTAATATAGTGTCTTAATTTTCCTACGTATCTGACATTCCAATTTTTATTTCACTGAGCGCTGTGCTCATTTATAGATCTTCATGCATCTTTTGGTTGTTTATGTACCATCATCATCATCATCATCATCATCATCAGTAATCTGTCAAGACGACAGGTCCACAGTCTCTTCCAAAACAATTCCTCCGCTTGATGCGATCTAGAGCTTTCTCCTTCAAATGACAATATCCTCTTCTGTCCCCAAGGTCATCCAGCATCTTCTTACGTCTTCTTCCTCGTCTTCTTGTCACTTCTATCCGCCCCTCTATCTTTCCTTCGATAACTTCTTTTAGAAGGCAGTTTCTGCGTAAAACATGACCAATCCAATTAGCCTTCCGTTTTCTTATTTCATGTAGGATATTCCTCTGCTCACTGACTCTAATTAA
>NW_019720583.1:1577466-1644782 GCF_002891405.2 Cryptotermes secundus
TAGAACGTGGTGTTGATTGAATTCATTCGGCTCTGCGTACTGACCAGTGGCCAGGTCTTTTAGACACGTGAACAGCCTTTCTGGGTCTACAAAATGTACGGATTTATTGAGTAGCGGAGCAACTCTTGGCTTCTGAAGGAGATTTCAGCTCCATGGACTTAGTTAGGCATCCCTATATACAGATCTCTCCCTCTGAGGCCGGAGTTGGTAGCTAGGAATGTTGACTGGAAGATATTGATGACCGATATAATGAATTGTATTCTTTGTCAAGATCCTTTTCTCTCTTGACGTCAAACAAAACGTTTGCCTAGATTCTTTGTTCATTGGACAGTATACGAGTATACTATATTATTACGTTAAAATATTAATTTTTTATTGCTAGTGGGGTGGGACTAAATCCCTTGATCTGCGGCCACTTCTGGCCTATTGTACCAGCCCCAGATGATAGGTGAGGGTGATTGTGGAGCAATTGGGGGAATGAAGATTGGCAAGGGAAACCGAAGTACTCGGAGATCCTGCCCCAGCGCCACTTTGTCCACCACAAATCCCAATTGACCAGACCTGGGATCGAACCCCGGTCGCCGCGGTGGGAAGTCAGCGACTAACTGTAAAATATATCAAATTACTTATGAAGAAACGTTAGATATCCATATGTAATGACAAATGATACATTAGAATTAGCAGAACTTAATTGCTACCTGCGGTAGGGCCCCCACCTGGATACAATTGAATCCACTCATCACTCTCACATTCTATTCCTTTAAAATTAATTTCTTCTTTGCCTCCCATCTAAATAGATTCCTCCTAATTTTTCTCTTCCATTTAGTTCGTTAAACTGTAGTTTCGTACACGTTTATCACATATGCCTGAGTGTTTCAGGTCTCTCCAGCTTAGTCTTCCTCTAGCCTTTTGAAAATATGTTTTAAACACGAAAAGGGTTAGCCATGTAGAACGCATGTAAAGGAAATATGTACAGAATTTTATTTGGAAAATCTTGCAGGAAGAGACCTCTCGGAAGATCTAGGCATAGATGAAAGAATAGAATTAGAATATCTTTAAAAGAACAGAGTATAATGGTAGGGACTGGATTCATCTGGCTCAGGTTGGTGTCCAAAGGAAGTGTGTCGAGAACAGGGAATTAAACTTTGTGTTCTATAAAAGGAGAGTAATTTCATGAAGAGCTTCTAGCTTCTAGCTTCTCAAGAAGAAATCTATTCCATGGAGTTAATTTTAGTTAATAAAATGCATTAAACTCCTCATTCTGTACTTTTTTACATCATTCTGCTATGTTGATTTTTTAGTTTATAATGTTCTTCACAGTAATCTTTTCATAAAAAACACAAAATTATGCTTTGCTCTCTGGGGACGGACCAAATTTAAAATTCATATAAAGAGAAGGAATTTATTTAAGCGAATTTCGCCTTAATGATCTCTTATGCTCATTTAATGTAACTTTCCTTACGGTGACAAGCTATTATTCTCAGATTTAAATTTCGAAGAATGTATGAATGAATAAAGGGTGGGCCTTCTCGGCACTTGCACGGCGACCCACAGTGGTCTATTGAGCTTAAATTTCGAAGAACAACAGAACGCTGGAAAAGTCTTCATCAGAAATAAAGCGTTGCATTGAATTTCCTTTCATACGTAATGTCGAAGGCCTCCACTGTCGAGAGCATTGACTGGGTGGATATAAATGATTGTTATCGAGAGATGTTAAATACCTAGAGCTTCTTCTTCTTCCCTTATACGTTTGTTCTAACCTGCTGAAATTGTTTGTGCTGTAATGAGTAATCTCTCCATTCATAATGAAAGACAAAAAGCTATTCATCCTTTTGATTGTGGGCTTACTTTACTTGTCTTAAGAAGCCTTTGTTTCCATGATGGAAGCCAGCCAACCAACCAATCACATATATATACAAAGGAGTAACTGGAAAGATTGTGTGTTCTGACAAAGAAGCTTCTTAAGAGATTAGTAAATACTTCAGAAGAAAAGCTTACATAGAATCCTAGCCAAATATGAAATAGTGATCCAGACAAACAATACAGAGATATTTTCATGATATGATGCCAGACAGGAGCACTGAATATTTGAATTGATTGATACTATTAGCAGTTTCTGAACCAGTTTTCTTATCATAATCCTTAGCAATGTGTAAGGCTGAAACACAAGCTTGAGTGTGCATTTAGTCACACGGATAAAATGCAATATTCTTTAATATTTCAGTAATTACGCCACATTCAATGCAGAACTTCTCGGCACTAAGGCCTCGCCATAGCTCAAGCGGTTAGTCACTGGCTTCCCCCCCGAGGCGTCCCTTGTTCGATCCCGGGTATGGTTAAGTGGGTTTTGTGGTGGAAAAAGTGGCGCTGGGGCGGGTTTTCTCCGAGTACCTCGGTTTCCTCTGCAATTTTTCATTCCATCAAATGCTCCATCATCCGGGGAAGGTACAATAGGCCAGTTAGTGGCCGATGTAGCAAGTGGACTCAGTCTCAACCCCAAGAAACCAAATTGAAAAGTAAAATTAAGAGGGAGAGCACGAGGAACTAAGAATATAACTTCATGTGGAATGTAGGTGTCATGGCCTACTTGGATTCCTCGGAAGGGGCTAACAAAGAGCAAGAATAATTAGAGGCACGAGGGCCGGTAACCTGGTCCAGATTAGAACCGACTACCACTACACCAACGTTATCAGTACGAGAGAAGTGTCACGTGTTTTGAGTCGGAAATGGTTGGTAGACGTCCTTGTATCGAGGCATTATTCAGATATTCGCTTGGAAGGGGCATCGGTTGTGCCTGAGGCAGTCTCTGAATTAGTAATCAGGGCTGTACAAAACGAGCAGTGACGCGAGAACTTGTCGTCGGCTCGGTTGGTGGACGCATTGATCATGTTAGTTCTCTTAATCTGTGTGACGTCGCTCGTGTCGAATTGTAGGACGAATGTGAACTGGGATTTATAAAGGTCATGAAATGAAAGGATCATGAACTACTGACGGGACAGTCACAGCACTGGACTGGAGGGACTGGGAGGCACCAAATCGAAACCTGGGTGTCCCAGTTTTACCGAGAGGAGCTACCCTTGTAACCCTGACGTCCAGTAGGTAACATGAACTTTATTTGTAATGAGAATATCGTGACGAAGGTGACGATCCATTTCTAAATGAAAGAAAGTGAGTGGATTCAGAAATATATTGTAGCGTGTAGAACCGTTGCTGAGCATAGACCTCGAAACGGACGAGTACAGCCATTGTTAGCGCAATAGACGGATAAACAGACACCCGTTTCTAAGCATCGGTTTGGTAAACATGTTCCTGCGGAAACGATATCAAGTTTATCGACGGGCAATCACAATGACAACAATATAAGGATTATTGGAGGAGGTGTTTTCTTTTGGGCCCGCCCCGAATTCGTATAAGGAGGACCCCAACCAGGCTGCAGTCAGTTGTCAGAAATTTAGTTGGGTGAAATGACGTGAAGTAGCTGGTTGGTGAGTGAGCGAGTTCAGTTGTCAGTTGAAAGTCAGCCTGTGGAGAGAATATTTGGAGGTTAGTGTGAAATGGCCGCCAGCCTGGGACCCAGTTAGTGGAGTTGTCATTTGACAAGAATTCTGCACGCACGTGTGTGACAGTAGGACCTGTGTGCGGGAAACTGAAGAATCTCCCTCATTAGAGGCCTTTGCCAGGAAACGGCTTGTGGATGCTCTAATAAACTGAGGACACTAGTCTGTGTGTGTCAGTGATCATGAGATGTAAAGTGTAGCTTCGTGTGGCATGTATAAATGATCAATACATCCATTCATCAATCCAAACCCCGTCTATAGCCATTCTAAATGGTAACCATATTCAATAGGCACATATGCTCAGACGTTTGTAGGTCATTAATTGCTCTTCTTATTCTGAATTCAGAAGATCCAAAATTCCAAACACTTCTAGACTCTCCTTCAGTCAGGAGCCAGGATTTAACTCAAAATAAACTCGAATATCTCAGTCTTCTGTGACATAACACCACGTAGTCTTTGCAAGTCAGTAGTCTTTTCGGAAGCAAAGCCATTTCCATCTTCAAGGCGGAAGAATGAAAGTTCTGCTCGCTAGATGATTTTCACCCTGAAGATGGAGGCGCTATATTCCTCCAGAAACTTCGGTTGCTTTCTAACAGATTACACTGCGTTATACCTCATAATACAGAACTCTTCATATCCTCAAATCCTACATGAAGTGAGACTGTTCGGCTGGTACCACCAGCCTTATCCGTCGGTATATTGACAAAATCTTGTGTCCGTAGATTGGATATGGATAGTCTGAAATTAACGAAAATTATATTTAAAAATTAATTTACCAGTTCCTAGAAAACACACCGTGTCTCCATTACATAGGGCAAAAGTTATTTCTGTTAACGGGAATTTTTCCCCTTGGCACTACAGCTCCAGTGGGCCTAGGCCTACCTCCATGAACTTCTCCGTTCACTTCGGCTTTTTCTAGATCTTACACATTCGGCAGGACTCCTTGGGCGGGTGATCAGCTCGTCGCAAGGCCTCTACCTGTACACAAACTAGACATCCATGCCCTGAGTGGGATTCGAACCCACCATCCCGGTTTCCAAGCGAGCGAAGACAGTACATGCCTTAGACCGCTCGGCCACCGTGACCGGCTTGTTAACGGGAATTACAATTCTCTATTCTGAGTATCCTACAAAACATATAAATCGTATTTGTGAATAAAATGCAGTTTCACAGCGCCAAAGCAAAAGGTACAATCAGTAAATATTGTCCTTGTAGGGTTGGTACGTGATAAAAAGGTAAAGTTGTTCCTGCGTTTAACGAATTAAGCACTACGTTATGAAGGCGTATGGGGGGAGTGGATATATAAAAGGAATTTCTCTTCTCCGCATCGTCCAGACCGGCTCTGTGGCCCACTCAGCCTCCTACACAATGGGTACCGGGGGATATTACTACGGGGTTAGAGCAGCTGGGACGTGAAGCTGACCACTAACCTTCAGCTAGTGCCGAGATCAAGAAAATATAGATCTATACATCTATATATTTTATTTGGTATCTTCCTTGCTATTAAAGAAGCATTCTGTTTTGGTATGTATGTAACAGGAAGAGAGGAGGTGCAAAACGCAAAATTCAGAAATATTAAGAGAAAAGAAAGCTTAGGATATCCTGCCAAGGCATGAATTTCAGGATAATATTAAAATATATAGTAGGATGTGAGGAAAAACTTGTCTCACAGTGGGGTTACTAGGTTTCTATGAAATCGGGAATTTACTTCATGAAGAAAGCAGTCTTCTGGGATGTGGCACCGTGTAGATGTGGTGTTAACCGACGACCAGTCTGCTTGTACCGGTTCTCACGTTCTCTTCGCTTGCGGATTTCTTATTTTTCCTTTTACCTTGACGATGGAGGTGATACCTTCCTCCGAATCGTCGGTTGACACCACATCTACACGGTGTCACATCCCACAAGACTGCTTTCTTCATAGTCACCTCCGTAAAAACACCAAATCTTACAATTTATTTCTTGTTTTGTGGAAATGGAAAATATTTTCCTTTACCGATTATCTCATTTTCAGTAAAATTCCTTGTGTCACTGAATTCATTGGTTAGACGTTTATTCGGCAACAGCTTTCATGGAAGTTATTACGCTGACCGGGGAGTGTAAGGTTCAACTCGAGTTTGAAAGCTGAAACACTAAGATAATATTTTCGAACCCTGGTTCGCTGATTGGCTAGACGATTGTGTCATTACGTGTTTTGGTGTTCTGCGCATGACGAATATGGGCTGCCCTCTTCCCCAGTCGTCCAAAGTATATCACCGATTATCGAAAAGGCTTACTTTTTCAGGTTTCATTAATAATTTAAACAAGGCAGACAGTCCAATTCATGACAGAAGTAGAAGAAGAATATATCTTGATGTGGGTTGAACTGGGCTGGATTAGGAAACATTCAAATGCTAACTTTATTTCAGCGCTGATTACTGTCTCATTTATAAAACATGGCACGGGAGAAGTAACAAAATATATATGCAACATTTAGGCATATATTAAATCTGTCAGAAACAGTGGTTACAAAATCCTTTCCTCATATACCAGAGTTTCTCAACCGCCGGGCCCTGGTATCAATTATACCGGGCCCTCGTTTTATAAAAAATTTACCGGTCAGCGGTCTCACAAGATTGAGAACAACTGTTTTATGTCTTACGGTGTCCAGGTTGATTTTTTCTTTTAATAATTTTATGCAATATATTTTATATTAATTTCAAATTTATTTAGGAGGAAATCAATTAGAATTTTATGTGGATAGGAATTTACCCCATTCGTGTTCTTGACGAGACATTTCGTTCGGAAACTCAGCTTACATTTGTTCTGCTTTTATGAACAACACTGTACTCTCCTGCCATCTGCTGAGTGCTGAAGATATTCAAGGATTCTTTATGTTATACTGTCGGTGTTGTATACTTGTATTCTAGAGATACATCATTCGAATCTCGACTGAAACATCGATAATTCTGACAAAATGTTCATGGTTTTTCTCAGTCCTTTCAGCAAAATCCCTGGATAATACGCCGTCTAAGCCACGATTATTTTCATCCAAATCCGTAGGTTATTTTGCTATTCGAAGCTATATTTTTTATGACTGCGATCATGTTTACCACAAGGTGTGAGGCTGACAGTTCAAGCATTAGGATTAAGAGGTAGTAAATTAAATAACAAAGAAGTTCATCCATATAAATTTCATAATGTTGTCAAAGTATGAAAAGAAAGAAAGAAAAATAAAGGAAATAAACAAAGAGACAAAGACAGAGGAAGTATTTTGCAATTAACTCTGTGAAGGAGAAGTAACATCTTGGCAGGCAATGCCGTAAATTTGAAACACACTGTGCGGAAATAAATAAGGGCCAGTGTGTGTAATTTCCAAGTTATGACCTAGTACATTTCTGTGGGGATATTTATACGTCACTTGTCATTGTTTACGTGAATAAATAACAAGTTTCGCGAAATTAGTTTTTCTAGTTTTAAATATTCCAACTTTACAGGGTGTAACAGAATGTTACAAACGAAATTAATGAAAGAGTTCCACATATCAAAACGAGAAAAAATTATTCATACCGATATGTGTCCGGAAACACTTAATTTGTTAGTTATAGCTGAAAGAATTACTGTCTTCGCTCGCATGGAACCGGTATTGTGGGTTCGAATCCCACTCAGGGCATGGATGTTTAGTTTGTGTGCGTTTTTCTGTGTTTGTGTACAGGTAGAGGCATTGCGACGAGCTGATCACCCGCCCAAGGAGTCCTACCGAATGTGTAAGATCTAGGAAAACTGAAGTGAACGGAGAAGTTCATGGAGGTAGGCCTAGGACCACTGGGGCTGTAGTGCCAAGGAAAAGAAAAGCTGAAAGAATACTAGCAGCAGTTCAGCATTAATATGTGGGCAGCAATTTTTGGTGATTGTTTGTTACGCCCACACATATTACCACAATCAGCTTCCGGGCAACCACTACCGAGACTTCCTCTTACATGATCTACCAAAGCTACTGGAAGCTGTACCACTAGCAGTGAGAGCACGAGTGTGGCGCATGCGCGATGGTGCTCCGGCACGTTTCAGCAGTGACTTGCGAGTTGTTCTCAACTACGCCTACCACAAGCCATTGATATGTAGAGGAACATTCATTGCATGGCCTCCATGCTCACCTGACTTGAATCCTCTGGATATTTACCTGTGAAGGCACCTAAACACACTTTGTATGCAGCTCCTGTTGACAAGGAAGAGGCACTTCACGGCACTGTGACTGCCTGTCAGACTATCCGCAACTGTCCCGGGACCTTTGTACGGATGCGGCGGTCCATGATGAGACGTGTCGAAGCAAGCCTAGAATCTCATAGAGGATATTCTGAGACCTTATTACAGTTGCAATCTTTCATCCGCAATTCTAAATTAATGTTCCCAGACACGTGCTATATGGACACTTTTCTTGTTTTGTTATATGGAACTCGCCCCTAAAATGTATTCGCACTTTTAAATTACATCATGTATGTAATAACAAAGATCACTTTTTTGTCTTAGCTTTCTCTGACATATACTTGTTAGAATTATATCATAATTTTAATTGAATTTTTAAAAAATATTACGCTTTTGACACAGGGAAAATCGCCCGTGTCAATGTTTCTTTATACACAAATATACGTGTTTTATGGAATACACAGAGCAAGTCGGCTCACGGGGTGAAGCCTGTGGCTTGTATTCGGGATATGTCCTTCTCGAATCCCTGCAGGGATACCAGTTATCATGACTGAGGCTTTTCGTGGAATTTCTTTATCACTCCTGACAGATTTGCAGACAGCAGTTCGCATTAAGCCATGACCGTTTCCTTACACGACATCTCTAATTAAATATGCGTTAATTTTTCTGCCATTAATGCTATTGTGGCGTATAGATCCGTTGCTAAGCTATGACTCCGTAAACAGTGACTGTTGCTAGGTAACTTCCGTAACATACAAGCATGCCACAATAGAAAAGCGGGGTTACGCAACCCGTTTCTAAGCAGCGGATCGGTAAACACGCAAAAATATAGCTGTTGATGAAAACTGTGTTTTCTAGTCGGTCCGTGCAAAGTGGTTATAAAGAAGAGAACTGAGACAACCGGCTCAGTTGAGCTCAGCAAGGTAGGTCGACAAGAGATGGCGCTATAGTGAGTTGACATTCGACTAGAATTCTGTAAGGGCGGCTGTGGCAAGAAGATCTGAGAACAAGATGCTGAAGATTGTTCACTGTTAGAAGCCGTTGCCAATGAACGGGTGGTGAAAATATAGCAATCTGGAAAAAGCTTAGCAGGTGCTCTGATTACCTGTGAATTGTGGAGATTAACGATAGCGTTTTAATTACACGTAGTTCCATGTGATGTATATAAGTGGTCAATAAATTCATTCGCTAATAAAAACCCCGTCTATAGCCACACGGCCAAAATACGTGAAGTTATATAATCCTGTCTACTGACATCGTAGTTAAATGCAGAAATTTAAATACAAAAATGAATATAGTTAAACGACTTCAAAGACCTAATTTTTTAGAAGATTTACAGTATTTTCTTCCCCTTTTTATAAAATTACCGAAACAATATAACATTCATATTCCATGAAAGTAAGGAGAAACTCCCTCTCTTGAAACTATCATGATGACTTCAGGCACAGAATTTTGCCGCCGTAATTAAATTTCAATTCTCTGTGTTCTTTATCGTTGTAACTTTCCGCACAGGACTCGGTCGCAATTCAAGCCTCCCACGTATTGCTCACCATCCTACCAAATGAAAACAAGTGTGGTTTATGACCAAGGAACCTTAGGAGAATAATTACGCTGGTACTTCATCAAGAAAGTAGGCGCAGGGACGTAATAATTTAACTGAACAAAGCAACGTGTGCTTTTGTACGAAATATACACCTTAAGGATAAACGGAAACAAGGTTATATGGTGCTGCATCAGTACATATATGTGACGATAAGAGCCTAAGTGTTGCTATTTTACAGATGCAGATTCTTATAGAGCAGAAACATTACGAGTAGTCAGCATTAATTGCGACCTATTGTGACTTACCGGACCCCTGCTAGGCAACAGCTGTAAAAAAAAATACTATAAACATGAACGATGAAAGGTGTTTTCTGTGTGGTCCGCGACGAGAATATTTGCTAGGAAACTGTGTGGTAGCACATCTATTCAAGTGACTAGACTGCTGTGGTAGCGAATACTACTACAAATAGGACATAATCTGCTGTACTGAGCCTGGATCGACAGAGGCCTTATATATATTGTACATAGAAATAGGAATTAAGATTACGTTTGTAAATATATGTAAATACTGACAATGGACTTAATACTACAGTCTATGATTTACAAATGACAGACCCGACCTCTCGTCAGAGAGGGCGCCCCAAATGGACAGGACAGTAAATTTCATTTTAGAGGAAAAGAATCTGGTCATGAGCCCCAGCCGGGGCTCGACACCAAGACAGAAAGACTGACTGACCGTCAGTGGCAATGTGACTTTGACTTTGACTTTGACTAGCACGTCTCTACAATAATAGGAGAGCTGTGTTTTCTGTTCTGCGAGGCCCGCGTCAGAGAGGATGTTACATAAGGACTCTAACCGCAAGTGTTCAGGTGGAAAATAAAAATTATTGTCGTGGGTCTCAAGGGTCTTGGCGCCCGTCTTATACTCTTCCACACTCCTAGTTCAAGTTCGCTCTCCACTTGCTTGCTTCTTCGCGTGTTTCCGTTGTTATTATCTCGTAACTGCCCTGAACTGAACTGACATCTGAATTAACTTCTCTTGTAAGAACTCTGCACAGACACCACGGAAAACACCGTCTTTATTGTTACATAAGGTAGACCACACAGGGAACAATTCACGTGACTCCTAGCCAGCGTCTTTATTGGTGCGCTGTTACCTAGCAAAGTGCAATAACATTCGTCCGCTGAGATATATGTTCTATTTTTGCAAGTTGATAGTGTTTGCAGAGCCGTTGTCTGGCAACGTGTTGATCAGATCCATTACAACATCATAAGATAATTTTTATAGGTGCAATGTTAACATTTCTCCAGTTACAAGAGTCACTACCGCGCCACAGCTCAAGCGGTTATTCGCTGGCTTCCCACCGCGGCGCCCGGATTCGATCCCGAGTCTTGTCAAGTGGGATTTGTGGTGGACAAAATGGCGCTGAGGCATGTTTTCTCCGAGTACTTCGGTTTCCCCTGCCAATCTTCATTCCACCAATTGCTCCACAATCACCCTCACCTATCATCTCNTCCACTCTTTTACACTGTACTTCTAAGATTGATTTTAGCATTGTCCTCCCGTCTGTGACTTGGTCTCCTATGCAGTCTCTTCCCTCAAGTTTTTCAGACTGATATTACTTATGTCAACATCCTTTTTTTTGTTCTACACATGTCCCACGCGTCTTAAGCGCCTTGATTTCGTCATTGTAATTACGCGTGATGAAGAGCATATATTATTAAGTATTTCTTTAAATTCGCTTATTGGGGCGTGGAGTCCAACTGTGTAAACTCCGCACGGCGGCCACTGATTGGCCTATTGTAGCTTGCCCCGGGTGGTTATGATGATGGAGAATTTGGTGGAATGAAGATTGGCAGGGGAAACCGAAGTACTCGGAGAAAACCCGCCCCAGCGCCATTTTGTCCACCACAAATCTCACTTGACCAGACCCGGGATGGAACCCGAGACCCCGCGGTGGGAAGCCAGCGACTAGCAGCTTGAGCTATGGTGCGATCCAAAGTCTTACTTACTTACTTATGGAACTGATCCCTTCTTGAGGAGCCGCCAATTCTGGAGCTACTCAATAATTTTCCAGTATTTTATGTAACCCGAAAGTTCATTGCAGTGTTCACAAGAGCCTTCCAGTGGTTCCTATCCCGAGCCTGACCAATCAAATCCATACCATTCCATCCATTTTAATATTGTACACCCACCTACGCCTTAGTCTTCCCAGTGGTCTCTTACCTTCAGGCTTTCCCGCCAATATCCTATAGGCATTCGTTGTCTCCCTCATTCGTGCTACATGCCCTGCCCACCTCATCCTTCTTAACTTGATCTTTCTAATTATACTTGGAAAAGAGTACAGGTTATGAAGCTCCTCATTATGTAATTTTCTCCAACCTCCTGTCACTACATCTCCCTTCGGTCCGAATAGTCCCCTCTACACCCTGAATCAAAGTCTAGGAAGAACTTTTTACCTTCAGCAATTTATACCCTGCAGATGGGAGTAGTAGATACTTACGAAAATTAACCGATAATCAGACATTGCTTCATATCCCTGAACGCAGAAATTTTGCGAAAGTTAATTTTTTCTCCTGTTATAACACAAACAAACTACTAAGTAAACTGACAAAAATACGTATATTCCTTCAGAAGCAAATAGTCCGTCACTTAGTCAATAGAGCCCTTGAGTCTTACGGAACTCGAAAGTTCATTACCATCTACCGAAGAGTATTACACCCCATCCTGAGCCAGCTAAGTCCAGTCCAACTTCCCACACTTTATTTTCTTATGGTCCTCCTTACTGTTATCAGTCCCGTGCAGATGCCTTCATTGTCACCTCTGGGGCATGGATCGAGGTGAGGAGTTGCAATTTACGGAATTTTACCTGAAGGCTCTTCCCATCATTGCATTACTTTTGCCTGGAACATGCAGGAACTACGTCATGCTCTCTACGTAGATGCTGTATACAGCGTTCCTATGAATGTGAAACTGGTCTATAAAACTACGTTACGTGAAGGTCATTAAGAAGCGTTACATAGTTCCAGAAGTTGAATATCATTTCAGAAATATTTAAGTTCTACCTTTTAAGAAAGTAAATTAATTCCATAATTCCTCGCATCTCATTACATTTTATTTCTTCTCGCTAATTCCTCGCTCGTTTCTATGTCTATATAGAATAATGTTAATTATCCGAAAAGTAGTATTTTAGGCATAAAAAGATAACGTTTATGTTGACGTTAGTTCTACAAGATAATAACAGAGAAGGGGAACAGTGCTATAAAGGTATATCTTAGTTAGGCATGTGTATAAATACATATAGGCAGTTTAGAGTAGATGCTCTCTCTGACACTGGGATCATGAGTTCGAATCCTACTCAAAGTAAGATGTTTGGTGTGTGTATGCTTTAATTTTGTGTTTGTGTTGTCCTGTGTTTAGGTAGCTGATCACTCGTCCAAGGAGTTCTACCGTCTGTGAAAAATGATTACGGAACTGAATAAGAGGCCTGGGCTCTGAATGGGCTGGAAGAGCTACTGAAAAATAATATATATATAGTACCATATATATATATATATATAAATTAGAGTTGATGTGAATCTGCTGTTGGGAAATACAGGACGGTTCAGTCAGTACAGTATCTACCTATGATTAGACGGTCGGAATTCGATTCCTGGCAGTCGTAACAAATCTGTATCCTGCCATTTTGTCCAGATTGACTCTGAAGTCACGCAGCCTCCTGTCTAAAGGACACCCCGGGCACTTTCACAGAGATNTTGACAGTTCTACAATTACTGCTATCTGCAGCATCACAAATAATACACTCCAAATGCCACAGTACAACTGGTTGGTTGCTGGCTAACTCGGAACTAACTCGGAGGTAGCTCGAGGACTAACTCGTAGGTAGCTCCAGGACTGACTGACTGATTGTGAATAGCCTTCGCTGCTCCTTATGTAGCCTTGATCGGACAATTGTCGTCTGGTGCCTTGTTGCTAGCCACGCTGTCCGGAGTTGTTGACTGCTGCCTAGCAACCGCGATATCCCTCGGTGACGTCACCGCTGTTGATTCGCTTTGCATAGCTTCATGGTCGCGGGGACTCGGCTAACGTCGGCTCCGCTCGGCTCACTTCGGCTCCGCTCGTGACGTCACCGCGCGTTGCACAGCTACGAGGATGCGGGGTGATTACTCGCCTATTACACGAGCGCTACGTTACAGCTACGTGCAGCTGCGGAGGTAGGGGTCAACATGTCACAATATATATGCTTTGTTCCCCGGTCACTTTATCTCTGTGAAAGTGCCCGGGGTGTCCTTTAGACAGGAGGCTGCGTGACTTCAGAGTCAATCTGGACAAAATGGCAGGATAAAGATTTGTTACGACTGCCAGGAATCGAATTCCGACCGTCTAATCATAGGTAGATACTGTACTGACTGAACCGTCCTGTATTTCCCAACAGCAGATTCACATCAACTCTAATTTTTCGTGTGACTTAGTGCTACAAAACTGTATATGGATATATCAGTGAGATAATCACCAGTGGAGATTGAAGAAAACTGCATAACAAGGAACTTCATAACAATTTTTATTTTACGGTCTCTTGTTATCTCCCACTGAACTAGCCTAGTCCTATATGTTGAAATTGCTGGGTAAATCTGACAGGAGTTGTCCAGTGATAGAGATTAGCTCTTTCTGCGGGGCTCAACTCAGTAGGTGTCTTCCTTTCTCACCTGAAGAAGGAAACAGATCCAGTTTCCGAAACGTCATGTCCTCTATTACCTAGAATTCCGGATGATGGAAAAAATTCTAATCTCCAGTAAGAATGTTATTACTTATACATTTTAAATCCTTTATTCACTTGATGAAATTTTAAAGCTTCCTACAACATCTGGTTTCACCCCGAAGGTGATCATTTGTAACCGAAACATGTCAGGGTTTTAATATTACTATATTCAGTAGTATTCACTAGGAGTGATATAATGATTACGATGTGAGAAGAAGTTGTCACCAAAACTCCCAAACATTTCCTCAACAGTCCTACTGCAAGTACGAAATTACCAGTCAACATAACTTGTCTCCAGCCAAGATATGACCCCGAAACTTCTGAAAATATTTATGCACAAATTTAGTGATGTATTTGGTAGAGACCGGTAACTTCTGAGGAATTCGATGGAAGTGCTTTTAATACCTCGACATTTGATGACAGTGCCTTGTGAGTTAAGCGTACAGGTGCAAGCGAGTGATTTAGGATCTGTTGTGTTGTCTTCTATAGAGAAGCTACGCACATCAGTCCACTTTAGTGGAGCAATTCTTCACTTGTTCCTTTGTAAAGGTTAGAGTGAGGTCAGGTGGTGGTAGGCCGCATAAGTTCCCTTGATGATCAACACAAAACACGCCATCTCATTTTGCTCACACACGAAATGGTCGCCAGAGCTACACGCGCTCCGCTTTCATGGTATCAACTTCCGGTTAGGTAATTCATGAGCAGACAGTGTTCCGCAGACCACAGGTGGTCCGCAGTTGTTCACGAGATGGTTCATAGTATTACACAGTCCATATAGTTTTATATGAAAGTAATAAATAAAATAATTACATTTGTTTTGATTCATCCTGGTCCGTCACACTAACAATATTATAAAAGCTTATCAACTCCGTCCAGTGTGACCGATTAATGTTTCTTTCTCTCCTTTTTAATCTTACATCCATGACATTTTTCGGTCTGAGTGACCATCTTCAGAAGGACGTATCAATATGAGTGGAAACTACTGTTGCAATGTGATTGGTCAATATCAATATATACATAAAATACCATTACAATTTCATGAATATAGAGTTCTAGGCTTTAACAACTACAGCGGTATGCATGAATTTATTAAAATATTTATAGATTATTATAATTAGTTTGTTTACAAATGTGCTTTAAAAATTGTTAAAATTCAGGACCAATTTGGTTCGTGTCCTTTACACTGCCTCTCTTTAAAGGATGTTGAGTGTCTACCACGTCCTGGTTCCCTTGTTTGACGAATATGACTTTTTAGTGTCACCCTGTTTTTCGGGCCGCGCTGTGTTGTGGTAGACACTCAACTTAATTTAAAGAGAGACTGTACATAGGACACGAACCAGCTTGGTTCTAAATTTTAACAAAGTGCTTTAACCACGTTTGAAAATAAACTAATTGTAATGATCTATAAATATTTTTATGTATTTGTACACATCTCTGTAGTTGTTAAAGTCTAAGAATTTATATTCATGACATTGTAATGGTATTATATGCACACGTATGTATTGATATTGACCAATCAAATTTTAATAGTATTTTCCATGTGTATTGATAATATCCTTGTGAAGATGGTCTCTCAGACCGAAACATATCAAGGATGAAAGATTAAAAAGGGGAAAAATTATCTATCACACTGGACGGAGTTGATAATATTTTATAAAATATTTATAATTAATTTGTGATTAATCATTGTTAAATTTTAAAATAAATTGGTAGATAGAGACAAGTGTTTCTTTTTTCCTTGGCACTACAGCCCCAGTGGGCCTAGGCCTACCTCCATGAACTTCTCCGTTCATTTCGGTTTTTCTAGATCTTGGACATACGGTAGGACTCCTTGGGCGGGTGATCAGCTCGTCGCAAGGCCTCTAGCTGTACATAAACACAGAAAACGCACACACACAAACTAAACATCCATGCCCTGAGTGGGATTCAAACCCACGATCCCGGTTTCCAAGCGAACGAAGACAGTACATGCCCAAGTGGTTTATGTCTAATTTAATTATATATTTTTTCTTATTCATGGGAAAGAAAATGTAATTGAATTCTCCTTACGGTGAACGAGAACCGTGTGACAGCTGAGTGGCCCGAGTCTGTCCCGAACGCCCTTGTAGTGGCCCACAGATGCTGAAAATTTGGGGAACACTGACGTAACAGTTCCATTGTAACGTCAGTTCCAGTAACGCGTCCATTGCGTTCGTGCACCAGGAAGATACAGAATAGCTATTGAGTTCAGGGTGAAAGAAACGTGCTTATGAAACTGAAAGCAACATTAATCCACCTTTCTTACTTTATAAGGAATTTTACACGTATTATACCAATACGTCATTCAGTGCTAGTTTGATATCCCTTCACTATTTTCTAAAAAAGGACCAGGTTTTGTTAAAGTTGGTTTGGACTTCATGCACTCGGTGAATATCCTTATTGTGTAATTTTAATAGCATATTTTAAGAATGAGGATACTGGGCCGTATCATTTTCTAAACTTGAAACAAATGCTGGAGTCATTAAAACATGGACTGAAATCTTAACTGTGGTGGATCCTCTATGTACACGCCTGACGATGTTTCCTTTGATGACTACTGTTCCTCAGAGAAAATGCCTGAAATTCTCTATGCACACGCCTGGCAATATTTCCTTTGATGCCTATTGTTCCTCAGCGAAAATGCCTGAAATTCTCTATGTACACGCATGACGATATTTTCTCTGACGCCTACTGTTCCTCCTAGAAAATGCCTGAAATTCTCTATGTACACACCTGACGATATTTCCCCTGGTGCCTACTGTTCCTCCTAGAAAATGCCTGAAATTCTCTATGTACACACCTGACGATATTTTCTCTGATGCCTACTGTTCCTCAGAGAAAAAGCCTGAAATTCTCTATGTACGCCTGGCAATATTTCCTCTGATGCCTACTGTTCCTCAGAGAAAATGCCTGAAATTCTCTATGTACACACCTGACGATATTTCCTCTGATGCCTACTGTTCCTCAGAGAAAATGCCTGAAATTCTCTATGTACACACCTGACGATATTTCCTCTGATGCCTACTGTTCCTCAGAGAAAATGCCCGAAATGGGCATAAATAATGTTTTCTCGTCATCCTTTCCAATTAACCATTCGAACTTAACATCTCGTTTCTCACCAGACACTCCTTCGTCACTTTAATGCAGGGTTGTTAAAGATCGGCACTATGGTATTCTGGGTAGAGCCGGAGGAACAAACTACCCTCGGGGTGTAAGTTCCTCCGAAACGCCGGAAACTCCCTACTAAATTATACCGTGCCATGAACCAGGACACAATACAATTCATCACCTCCGTGGTAACTTATACAGATTTAACCATGAAAGTAACGTACAAATATATGTGTATAACATTCTTGCCTGCAGTTATTGAGCTAACTTGCTGTAGAAATTCAACTGGTGTGAAATGAGTATTACTAAAAGTAAGGAACGCCGGTCACGGTAGCCGAGCGGTGTAAGGCATGTACTGTCTTCGCTCACTTGGAAACCGGGATCGTGGGTTCGAATCCCACTCAGGTCATGGATGTTTAGTTTGTGTGTGTGCGTTTTTCTGTGTTTGTGTACAGTTAGAGGCTTTGCGACGAGCTGATCACCCACCCAAGGAGTCCTACCGAAATGTAAGACCTACAAAAACCGAAGTGAATGGGGAAGTTCATGGAGGTAGGCCTAGGCCCATTTTGGCTGTAGTGCCAATGGGGGGGGGGAAGTAATGAACTGTATAAAAATGTTTAGATAAGGCACTATCTGATTAATTGACTTCATGGAGCTAAGACCTTCTTCAGATATCGCCAGTTGTGCAGCTACTCAAGAACTTCCCAGCATTTTATGGAGCCCGAAGGTTCATTACCGTGTTCACAAGATCCCTCCACTAGTCCCTATCCTGAGCCAGATTAATCCAGTCCATAAAATCCTATCATATCTCTCTACGATCGATTTTAATATTGTCTATTTCTTGGTCTTCCTGGTGGCGTCTTTCTTTCTGGCTTTCCCACCAATATCCTATATGCATTCCTTTTCTCCACATTCGTGCTACATGTTCTGCCAATCTCATCCTCCTTGACTTGATCATTCAAATTATAGTTGGCGAAGAGTACAAGTTATGAAGCTCCTCATTAAGCAGTTTTCTCCAGTCTCCCGTCACTTTACCAATCTTCAGTACATATATTCTCCTCGGCACCCTGTGCTCAAACACCCTCAGTGTTCTCAAATATCCTTAGGAAGGCCCTACATCGAAACCACTGGAACTTCTTGAAATGTGAAGGAGTTGAAGATATAACGCCCGTTATATTACGGACGACAGTTATTGTATGAAATACTGCTAGGTACTATCACTAATTAACGCAATAACATCATGTAAATTAGTAGCCTATATTGCCAAACTGCAATGAAAACAGCTGACAGAGTTTTTTTTCTTCCCTTGGCTCTACAGCCCCAGTGGGCCTAGGCCTACCTCCATGAACTTCTCCGTTCACTTCGGTTTTTCTCGATCTTACACATTCGGTAGGACTCCTTGGGCGGGTGATCAGCTCGTCGCAAGGCCTCTACCTCTACACAAACACAGAAAAACGCACACATACAAACTAAACATCCATGCCCTGAGTGGGATTCGAACCCACGATCCCGGTTTCCAAGCGAGCGAAGACAGTGCATGCCTCAGACCGCTCGGCTACCGTGACCGGCGTTGACAGAGTTTAGTGTTTTCATACTCGAGCAAGGCAGCATGGTCCAGGCAAGAGTTATCCTAAGTGCACTGACATCGGGCTGGTATCTGTAACGTGTTCTGAACTCTTGCTGAATTTCGTTTAATTTTAATACAAATACAGTTCCATGATGTCAGCACAAAACGTTTTCAGTGGAAATTGTTTTGAGAACGTGGGATGTGAGTATTTTACAGTACGTTTGCTGATCCGCAAATTTATTCGCCTGGCCTTGAGCACCATCTATCTGAAGTGATATGACAGTGCTTGCTGCATTAAAATGTGCATGGGTGACGTCACATCTCTTGTTTCTTGCACCACGCGATTGGACAGCGATGCAGTCTGCGAGTGGTGTGCGAACATGTTTTCATAATGGCCGTGAGCTGTCGTGTTTAGTGTAAATAAATTCGTAAAGATGCTTACAAGTGTTTCAGTGAAAGGAGTAACAAGTGTGTGCATTTATATTTAATAAGAGTGAATATATATAAAATACAATTAAAAACAGGTATTTAGTGAATCAAGACTTCCATTGGAAATGCTACAGACTGTGGTCGGCCATCATTCCCGTGAGGTTAATTCGAGCTACCAGAAACATTAAGGAGTGCATGATGGAGCAAGGAAGTCGTGGTTTCTTCTACGTATGCAGGAACTGCTTCACAAAGGTAAGCAATACGTCGGAAGACAGTATTTCACTAAGCAAAAGGAATCAAGCATGTCAACACAAAGCACGTAATGTGTGAAAATGTGAGGGGAGTTCAACTTTGAGAATTACTTTGAAGCTAAGTATAGTTCTACAATATCGCGTGTGTGTAGGCACACGCAAGCACACAAGCCGTTATATGTATTCTGTAAAGAGGTTTATTTTCTTCCTTACAGGCCTCTAAATACAGAAAGTGATTAGTTTCATGCCTCAAATATCAGACTGTACAGTGCACAGTTCTCAACTCCCTGATGCCATTCTAGAAACTGATTAGCAAGTGCACTTTCGGTGCGCTCTATATATTTCATGTTACTAGACGGACAACCATTTAACAAATATCGATTAAAAACAATCGAATATTCCTATATTCTCCGTTATTACGTATCTGATTAATATTTAGATACTTTTATTAGATTACTTTCATGACTTAAACAGGGTTGGGGAACGTTTCTGTGACAGCTTGATGTTGGTAAGCAAGTGAGGCCTGTATATCTCCCCAATTTCACAATTCCAGCCTGCCTACCGATTCTCAGAAACTTTGCTTGAACGTAAGGTCACCGAATGGCAGCTTACTGCCGTATGCTATAGATTTATGTGGTCAGTAATAAGAATATTGTACTCGGACTTAATGGCTTTTTGGACTTTGCCCATCGTCAGATATTCTAAAATAAGTAGAGAACACCTTTTTTTAATACCAGACGATGGACAAAGCCCCCCTTCACCCCCAAAAAACAGTAATTCTAATTGTTATACACCATCCCCAGAACATTTTACGATCTACAAGAATATTGCAGACGTCGCAGTTGACTTGGTTAAGTTCGGTTGTTGAATTATGAAACGACTTGACCACTTGCTTATTCAGCTAGAGCGTAACATATTCCATAAGGGCATTAAGAATAAAATTCCTATAAGTGTGAATAATGATCAAATAAATTCACGAATATTTTGAAATTTAGGATATTTTCGGAAAGTATCAAGTACTCAAAATTTTAGCCCTTCGAATCTTGTACATTTCTAAAATGCCTGAAACAAGTATAGTTAGATATATATTTTTAATTTTTTAATTTTCTAGATTTTTTGGTTTACTAAATTCTTGAATCACATTCGCTTACACATGTCATAGCACATCCCGCCTTATCATGTCACTTCGTGTTTATCTATAGCCTGTACACTTACCAAAAGCAGAACCGGTTAAGACCAAGTTTTATTAAATAAGGTTATCCTGGAGTTATTCAGAATTTCACTGCGAAAGCCAGATTTGCCAGTTATGTTGATGGAGCGCTAAGTTTTGCAGTTCTCGATCATACTGGCAAATGTCTTCTCGACGCAAAGTGCCAGATTTGGAGTCCTAACGCCGTGCAGAGCGGTGAAAGTCAAGAGATATTTCGGAGGAACACACTACCTCTATATTCTGGGTGAGAGTAAACCACGCAAACAGGCAGCAAGCAAACCCGCCTGGTTGCTTAGCTCATTTCTGAACGCTCAAAGTGGAGGATTGTGTTCTTACAAACCGGTGGTTTGCTTTCAATGGACTACACAGTGTTACATTCCAGAAGAGAGAACTGTTTGTTGTTATATAACGCTTATCGACATACTAATGTCCCGATGTACACTTCGTACTTATATTTTTATGCTTATAATGTGATATAGGACCGATCACAGTGGCCGCGCGGACTAAGCCATGAACCGTCTTCGCCCTCTTGAGCACTGGAACCGTGGGTTCGAATCCCACTCGAAACATGGATGTTTGTGTGCGTTTATTCCGCGTTTGTGTTGTCATTTGGGTAAGTAGCGGCCTTGCGACGGGCTGATCCCCCGTCCAAGGAGTTCTACCGACTGTGTATAAGATTAAGAAACTAAAAAAGCTGCCAAGGTCCAAAGGGCTGTAAAGCCATGGAGAGAAAGAGAGAGAACCTGATATAGGAAAATGTCAATTCCGTTGTAGGCGAGATTCGTATTCATTATTAAAAATCAGCCCCTCGAATCCTTGCCCTGTGAGACAAACACACACACACACACATATCACTGAAAGCTGCTTAGCCTGATATCATTAACTTGAACATGGCCTTCAGTTGCATATTCTACAGTCTGTATGCGCCAGTGTATGTATGCACTTTGATGCAACGCACTGTAAATAAGGTCGAGTATGCGAACTACAAACTTCTGTATGTTAAAAGAGGGTACCAATTTGACAACTTGACGCAGTTACCAAATGATGATTAAATGATCAAATATTAGTTGTGCAATTATCCTGTCAGGATACGAATATAGTAGCGAAGTCGGTATAGCGACTGCCTACGGGCTGGACGACCGAGGGTTTCGGAGTTCGAGTCACGGTAGGGTTAGTATTTTCTGCATATTGTCTAGACCCGCTCTGGGGTTCACCCAACTTCCTATCCAATGGGTAACGAGGGCTCTTTCCCCGGGGGTAAAGCGGCAGGGGCGTGAAGCTGACCACTCACCTCCAGCTAATGCCGAAGTCAAGAAAATATGGATCTATACTTCCACTCCCATACCCCTTCATGGCTTAGTGGTTAATTAGTTAAGCACAGGGACAACTTTATATTTTTAAGTTTATACGAAAATATGTAATTATGTTTCTATATTTTTATTACACTACTTTCGTTCCTTAAAGTATAGTGGAGAGTGGGTTTGCTAGATCATAAAAATATCTAGTCTGTGTCTGTCTGTATCGCATTTGAACTTGCTATCAAGCTAATAGATTTTCACAAAATTTAGCATACAATTTATGCCATTCAAACCAGCTCTGTAAACGCGGTCCAGCAGGCAACAATAGAGGGGGCTGTGTTTTCTATGTTGTCCGCGTCTAGCAACGGTGGAACAACAGGGTTATGCAACCCGTTTCTAAACAACGGCTCGGTGAACACACTTCTGCGTAAGCGGTGACGTCATCAATAATAGAGACAGTGTTTTCCGTGGAGTCTGTGCAGAGAACTTATAAGAGAAATGAATGCAGAAGCAACTTCAGTTCAGGGCAGTTACGAGTCAGTCGTAATCTGGAGGAATGAGACCAAAAGAATTTTTAGTTCCAAGGTTCAAGAGCGATTGAAGACGAAATAGCAAGAAAACTTCATAGTTGAGTTGAAGTGATTGTTTCTGTAGTGAGAGCCGTTGCCAGGAGACGACTAGTGAAGGCGGACAATCCTAGTTCATGTGCAACGGTGAACTGTAAATTGTGTAAATCAGCGATGGCGCTGTATTTAAGTGTGATTAAGAGAACTTGTAACCCAAATGCTAATAAATCCAATCATCCGAACTAGAACCCGTTATTTTCGTCACGCGTACCACCCTACACGTGACAATATAATTTCTTAATGGGCAATCTTAACATTAGGAATGCGCGAAATGGTGAGACCGGACGCTAATAGCACCATTTAGGATGAGTGTGTTACGTTGGCGCATCGGACAAATGAGCATCACCCTACACATTTTTGTCTGAAGATGTATTACTTTTTGTTCGACTCCGCAGACAGCTGAAATTAAATATTTTCGTAAATTTTATAACATAATTTTGAAATACCATAAAATTCTTCGATCACGTTTTTAATTTCGGATACAAACAAATTCCGTAGCTTGAGTCCGCAAGAGAACTATACCGACACAGCGACCGCCGCTTATCGACGAAGTTAGTGGCAAGTTGGCCGCGCCATAGCTCAAGCGGTTAGTCGCTGGCTTCCCACCGCGGCGGCCCGGGTTCGATCCCGGGTCTGGTCAAGTGGGATTTGTGGTGGACAAAGTGGCGCTGGGGCGGGTTTTCTCTGAGTACTTCGGTTTCCCGTCATTCCACCAAATTCTCCATCATCATAATCACCCGGGGTATGTACAATAGGCCAATCAGTGGCCGCCGTGCCGAGTGGACCCAGTTGGACTCCAACCCCCACTAAGCGAATTAAAAAAATTACCCTGTGTTTTCCCGCTGACTTACAGTGTGTTACTAATGCATGCCCACAAACCTACCCCTATCAAGGGTAGGAAAGAAGAATGTACACCGTTGAATTATTTATGCTGTAAAGAATCTCTTATTGCTACACAAATTCCATACCATTTCTCAAATGGTTTACTTCAGTGTTAATCTAATGTGACATATATTTTGGTCCACTAATCACTGAATATCATCTGCAACTTTATGTCTTCAAGTAAGAAGCTCTAACTAGCTGTAAAGGTTCGGCCACACAGAGCGCTACGTACGCCACGCACGCTACGTACGCTATGTTCGCTATACGAACAGAAAAATATCTCCCTTTATTGCCAATGTGAGTGGCCACACAGACTTCACTACGCTACGTACGCTATGTTCCCTTTGTTAGCTGCGTCGCAGAGTGACACAGCGTACGTAGCGTACGTAGCGAACATAGCGAAGCGCTCTGTGTGGCCGAACCTTAATACCATCATCTCACATCAGCCTCTGATGATGGAGCCAGAGACAGCCTCTGAAACAAGACACAAACTCTACACTGTCTCGGCTGATAGCCCGAGAAGGCTTCGTTGCACACGTAGGCATGTTGATGAATTTCGGACGACAAAGGCTCCATGTCGGTTAAAACTTGGCTTCTCAATGGACACGCAGTAACTCAAAACTGGTTTCATGTTTTAATTAAAATCGCTTCCAAGTGTTTTCTACGTTTTTATTCATAAAATTATAAATTGAACAAACACTAATTCCAATTATGGTTTGGCACTGGTTTTGAAAGTATGCCCCTACTTTAAGAAAAACAAAGAATGAATTTGTGAACATGGTTCTGAGTAGAGTTTTTAAATTTAACTGACGGAAAGAATCTGGAGAAAATTACTTAAATAGGAGCTTCACAAATTGTACTCCTTAGCAAACACGACTCACTCATGGAGCTGAACCCTTCTAGGGGAACCGCCAATTGTGGAACCACTCAAGAACTTCTAGCATTTTATGGAACCTGAAGGTTCATTTACCGTGTTCACAAGAGCCCTCCACTGGTCCCTATCCTGAGTCAGATAAATCCAATCCATACCATCCCATCCTGTCTTTCTAAAATATCTTTTAATATTGCCCGTCCTCCTACATCTTTATCTTCCCAGTGGTCTCTTTCCTTGTGGCTTTCCACCAATATCGTATATGCAGTCCTATCCTCACCCGTTCGTGCTGCATGCCCTGCTTACCCCAGCCTCCTTGATTTGATCATTCTAATTATACTTGGAGAAGAGTAAAAGTTATGAAGCTCCTCATCATGCAGTTTTCTCCAACCTCCTGTCACTTCATCTCTCTTTGGTCCAAATATTCTCCTCAACACCCTCTTCACAAACACCCTCAGTCTGTGTTCATCCCCTAATATCATGGATCAAGTTTCACATCCACACAGAACTTCAGGCAGAATTACAGTTTTCAATATTCTAATTTGTATGTCTTTGGACAGCAGACGAGAAGACAAAAGGTTCTGGACTGAATGGTAGCAAGCATTACCCGAGTTCAATCTCCTCTTAATTTCCTCCTGAATCAGGTTTCGATCTGTTATCGTTGTTCCCAAATATCTGAACTGTACCACATTTTCAAAACATGTTACCTATCTTTATGTCATGATTTTGCCCTGCATTTTGGTGACGAGACATCAACATATACTTAGTTTTCTCTGTGTTTACTTCTAGATCAACCTCATTAATACCGTCAATTGTAGGAGATTCACATCATCAGCATAGACCAACAGCTGATGTGTCCCGTTTAGTTTCAGTCCCAACTGGTTTCCCTGGACCTTCCTAATCGCATATTCTAAAGTAAAGGTGAAAAGGAGTGGCGATAAAGCATCTCCTATGTACTGTCACATTTAGCAAACATGAATGGGGCTATTATATCAAGGAGGACTGTATTGGCTGGCGATATAGCACACATGAGAGCGACGAGTTGAGTCAGCAGAAATGGAACTAAGATATCATCTAGGGCACATAGGCGTATAGTATGCGAGAATAAGTTTGTGGCGTATAGACCCGTTGCTAAGCACGGACCTCAATACAACAGACGGTGCTGTGACCCAGCGGAAAATCGTTATTGATTACTCATTGACATTAACGCCTATCTTTCAATCGCTCTCAACCTTATATCATGAACGAATTGCGGTGAAGTAGTACAATAATTCTTCACTTTCACAAGCTGGGATGAAACAACTTGTATATACGTCTCTAGACCAATATAACTTCGAAGTGGAAGATTCTTCGAGTTAGCCATTGTGGTTTATATCAGAAGTATATGTTGGAGAATTGTGTGGACTTACACCGTTTCGTTTGAAAAATGAATCGAAGTTTCTTCTTCAGGAATGTTTTTATGTTAGGATTCTTTTGCGGTGATCCTATTATTCGCATTGCGAAATATATTGTGGCCTGCCGCCTAGGGCCGGAATATTTGGAATCAGAACGCATCAGTTGCTATACAACGGCTCGCAATTCCTAGGCAGCGAAGCCTAGGAAATCGTTACCCCGGATATGAAAATCTAACGTTGGTGTTTCCGCCGTTACAAACGAATTGCTTGAGGCAGACACTTATTCTAACGTTCGTTGCGTAGCAGTAGGCGGAAATAACCCTTCGATAAGGTATCCCCTTTTCAGTCCGAGGGCAAGTTATAACAGTCCAACGTCGACAGGACTCGAGTTGGCACTCGACCCGTATGGAGGCGGGGTCGAATACCTCCACCGTGACCCTGCGAGTCGTAGGAGGAGACGAAAAGGGATGTCTCAAATCTGAGACAGTAAAATATGGTAGCAAGTCCCAAGGGACTCGGACCCGAGAAAGACTGCTCTGGCAAGGACCAGCAGCATATACAAAAGGGAGAACCGTCCTCTCGTCAGAGAGGGAGCCCCACAAAAACAAAACCGTAACTCTCAAACAGTAATAAATATCTGGTCATGATCCTCGGGATTAAGACTTACTCACTGAGTGACCGTCAGTCACAATGTGACTTTGACTTTAGATTACTTCAGTTTGTATTCGACTTTAGCAGGAGAGAGGTTTTATCCGACTAGAACAGAGCAGTTCTTATCCGACCAGAACAGAAGAGTTCTTATCCGACTAGAACAGGAGAGTTCTTATCCGACTAGAGCAGAAGATTTCTTATCCGACTAGAACGGATAGTTCTTATCCGACTAGAACAGGAGAGTTCTTATCCGACTAGAACAAGAGAGTTCTTATCCGACTAGAACAGAAGAGTTCTTATCCGACTAGAACAGAAGAGGTCTTATCCGACTAGAACAGAAGAGTTCTTATCCGACTAGAACAGAAGAGGTCTTATCCGACTAGAACAGAAGAGTTCTTATCCGACTAGAACAGAAGAGGTCTTATCCGACTAGAACAGAAGAGTTCTTATCCGACTAGAACAGAAGAGGTCTTATCCGACTAGAACAGAAGAGTTCTTATCCGACTAGAACAGAAGAGGTCTTATCCGACTAGAACAGAAGAGTTCTTATCCGACTAGAACAGAAGAGGTCTTATCCGACTAGAACAGAAGAGTTCTTATCCGACTAGAACAGAAGAGGTCTTATCCGACTAGAACAGAAGAGTTCTTATCCGACTAGAACAGAAGAGGTCTTATCCGACTAGAACAGAAGAGTTCTTATCCGACTAGAACAGAAGAGGTCTTATCCGACTAGAACAGAAGAGTTCTTATCCGACTAGAACAGAAGAGGTCTTATCCGACTAGAACAGAAGAGTTCTTATCCGACTAGAACAGAAGAGGTCTTATCCGACTAGAACAGAAGAGTTCTTATCCGACTAGAACAGAAGAGGTCTTATCCGACTAGAACAGAAGAGTTCTTATCCGACTAGAACAGAAGAGGTCTTATCCGACTAGAACAGAAGAGTTCTTATCCGACTAGAACAGAAGAGGTCTTATCCGACTAGAACAGAAGAGTTCTTATCCGACTAGAACAGAAGAGGTCTTATCCGACTAGAACAGAAGAGTTCTTATCCGACTAGAACAGAAGAGCTCTTATCCGACTAGAACACAAGTGATGTAACATTGAAGAAGAAACGTCTAAAGGACGCTACAAGTGGAGAATAGCTGCAAGTGTGAGTGTGAAAGTGACTGTCCAGTAAAGGTATTCGTTCTAATCCGAGAACCCGCACCACTTCTTGTCGCGTTGCCTAGCAACACGCGACAGTATTATGCTACAGTTAATTGTGGTGTTGTTGGAGTTATTTTCTATTCCCTTTTTTTAATTGCCTGATCTAATTAGATAGATCCTGTAATCTATATTGAAATATCTTACAATTAGTAATTACTCAGAACGATTACTTTTTGAGTTTCCAGACGTTCCAGAAAGAAAAAATAATTCCGAAGATCTTTTGTGATTTCCATGATTAACGAAATCTTCCAAATCCTCTACTATTTTGCGTTTCATCCATCACAAGGATTTTAACTGCACACATGCCTGGTCACTGCAGTGTTCACATTAATGCCCGCTGTCCCAGAGACTGTGCATCTGACTTACGTTGCACTGTGCAGTTTTCTTTAGAGTCAAACGCCCTTTCTGTTACAGTATTTAATGACGCTAAATCAGCTCTAAAAGTTGTACAGTGGGAGACGGAATGCAAAAACATTTGTCACTGATATGCTCTGCGATTATATACGACTAACTTACGAGGGCCTATTTCGAGTTTCAGACACATGTCCATTTGGCTAACTTAAAGGTATATGCAAACAGTGTTTTGTATGACGTAAATCCACTTTCATCACGTTTTAGCCCTAACTCATTTACGGTTTAAACCAGCGGGAGCCTTTTTGTGATTGAAAAATCTAGTATTAATTAACTGGAGTTTTCCTGTCAGTTCAGTGCAACATCTGCCACAATATGGTAGAAGTAACACACATTTTTCCAAGAACAGGAATCGACACGTGACTACATAGAGGCTTGCACAATACGCTAATGTTATTGGTGTAAAGTAAGAAAGTAATGGTGTCCCTCTTACAGGACGTGGAGGCCCATGTGGTTGTGAGATGTTAAGGGTCCCACATTTTCTAGACACAGATGGCGGTGAGGTTTCCAGCCTTACGCGCCAGCCGCCCTTTACCCCCAAGAATATTCCTGGAACTCATTTCTGTTAGAGGCTGAGTGGACCCCAGGGCCATAGTGCGGCTGGAAGGCTTAGGTAAATTGAGAAAAATCGAATGACCTCATCGGTATTCGATCCCGTGACCTTCCGGCTTGTAGCATCTACTCTTGAACACTTTCTCTTTTGAATAATTCGAGAAACGTATGTCCGGAAACTAGGGAAGTTGAAGACAAGACTGTGTAACTTACTTTCACTTGTACTGTTCGCAGCCCACAATTCGTGATTGCCTAACATTTCCCGTGTTACTTCGTCCTTCAGTATGAGTTCGTTTGATCATTCGAGGAAAATGCGACAAATAGGACTGTTTCAGAAGTGATTCTCAGTCAGAATAAATCAGAGAATCGATGCCATGATAAATAAGTTAGTATTTGAGGGTTATATATCGCAGTAATTGAGTTCATGACGTTCCATTTCCTTCAGGATCCGAAAAGTTCATTTAGTTTGTTGTATAATACGTACTCCCAGTGGAAAAAGTGACAGGAAGTTGGAGAAAACTGCATAATGAGGAGCTTCATAACTTGTACTCTTCTCCAAGTATAATTAGAATGATCAAGTCAAGGAGGATGAGGTCGGCAGGGCATGTAGCACGAATGAAGGGGAAGAGGAATGCATTTAGGACATTGGTGGGAAGCCAGAAGGAAAGCGACCACTGGGAAGACCAAGGCGTAGGTAGGTGAACAATAATAAATTGGATCTAAAGGATCGTATAGAATGGATTGGATTTATGTGGCTTAGGATAGGGACGAGTATAGGGCTCTGGTGTGCACTGTAATAAACCTTCGGGTTACATAAAATGCTGGGAAGTTCTTGTGTATCTGCACAACTGGCGGCTTCTCAAGAAGCGCTCAGCTCCATGAGTGAGTGATGTACTTTCAGTTGCTGAGGTTATGTAGTGCCCATTGGGACAGTGGTTAGTGAATAACGAGTGGGAAAGAATATGGAAGGAGGCTATTATTGTGCAGTATGAGGTACTCTCTCGGACTTTGTTTAGAGGAACTGAGAGATCGTACCAAACATTGTTTTCAGGAAAGGCAGATTTGCTCCCCTGAGCAACATGCTGTAGTGAGTCACCGACCCGCGGCGGCCTGGAGCGTTGCCTTTACTGCTGCGGCATTACTTACGCGGCGTGAGAACTATTTTATGTATATATAATGATTTTAATGCTTTGTGTATTTCATTTTTTCCCACACTAGACAGAATCCTCTATCATATATATATTCGGTTCAGTAATCATTCTTCACAGAGGGTAGGAGTCCTTGGACGAGTGATCAGCCCGTCGCAAGGCCGCCACCTAAACACAGGACAACACAAACACAGAATAAATGCATACACACACATACCAAATATTCATGCTGTGAGTGAGATTCGAACCCACGGTTCCATCGTCCGAGCAAGCGAAGAGAGTTCATGCCTTAGACCGCGCGGCCACTGTGACCAGCGATGTAATATTGTTTCCTTGAAAATATCTGCTGGTGTTAGAGCAGGATGTAGGAACAGACATTTGGAAATTATATGTCATATGCCACTGCAATGGAGGCGGAATAGTCATGCAATTCTGTAATGGCGGACTGTCACTAGGCGGAAGTACAGCGTAGCGGATACTTGTAATTTCCGGTAGATGTTTTCCACGGTTCTTGGACCCAGTTCATTCACTCCGTGCGACGGGCATCAGATTCCGATTAAACGTGAAGCTTTTGCGTTGCTGAATGGCCACATGTAGAAATCGGTACATATCAACGAAACATAGAAATCTCCTACCTGATTGATGGTATCAGATTAAGTTATGTGTGATGTCTTTCCTCACGTGATCACCATATTTTGATACCATGTAGTTAGTGGCTTCATTCAGGGTGCCGGATGTTCTTCCACTTGATAACGCAATGATACAGTCTCTTTTCCTCTGTTGTGTCAAAACAGTCCGTACTGTCAACAGAAATTACGTTAACACAGAATACGCGCCTTTAATGTTAAGTAATTCTGCATAAGAGAACTTGTACACTTCTCCAAGTATAATTAGAATGATCAAGTCAAGGAGGATGAGATGAGCAGGATATGTAGCACGAATGTGGATAGGAGAAATGCATATAGGATATTAATGGGAAAGCCGGAAGGAAGGGGACCACTTGGAAGATCATAGCATAGGTGGGTGGACAATATTAAAATGGATATCACAGAAATAGGATAGGATGGTATGGATTGGATTGATCTGGTTCAGGATAGGGACCAGTGGAGAGCTCTTGTGAACACGGTAATGAACCTCTGGGTTCCATAAAATGATGGGAAAGTCTTGAGTAGCTCCACAATTGACGGCTTCTCAAGAAGGGCTCAGCTCTATTATTGAGTGAGTTCTGTATTTGTTTATATATTAATATTTAAAAATAAACTGGTCTTCACGAAAATTGGAAATCGTTATGATCGACTGTGTTTCAGAGGTTCCACTTTTCGGTTAGAATTCTATACCAAATTACGTCAAACTCTGGTTACGTAGGTCCGTAATTGTATTATTGCATGCGTTCGGAAAGGAAGATTGAGCAAATAGCAGTCAGTAACGGGAAAAGTGCTTAGAAAAGTAACGCTTCTCGCAGAGATTACATGTTTTTTGAGGACGCCGGATGAGCCTGAAATGTTCATGTATTTCTGAAATTGTTATACATACTTCTCTGCTCCGTTAGAATTTGTAAAACATGCACATACAATAAATCATTAAACAAATGTTTTATCAAGTTACGCAATTTGTAATATCAGCAGTATGCATAAAAATCATAAGAGTTATCTGGGTATAAAGTCTACAGCAACATAAGGAACACTCTGGAATAACCAGAATGCAACAAAACTTTAAATGTAGAGATGAAAGAGTAAAGCTGTCCCTGTGCTTAACTAATTAAGCACTAAGCCATGAAGGCGTGTGAGGGAGTGAATGTATAGATCCATATTTTCTTGACATTTGCACTAGTTGGAGGTGAGTGGTCAGCGTCACGCCACGGTCGCTTTACCCCCGGGGAAAGAGCTCCCGGTACCCATTGCCTGAGTTGACCCCAGGGCCATAGTGCGGCTGGAAGGATTAGGTCAAGTGAAAAATATCCAATGACCACATCGGGACTTGAACCCACTTGCAGCATAGTGCTTCAACCAACTACGCTACCGCGTGCCCCATATCCTTGAAATAGCTCCTCAAATATCCTTACGAGGCTGAGTGGACCCCGTTTCAGGCACACTGCTTCTCAGAAAATCTGGTAACGCCGGGAATCGACCCCGGGGCATCTGGATCTGTAGCAAGGAACTCTGACCACTAGACCACAGAGGCGGTCAGGTACTTCAATAACGGTTCCGAAAAATGATTTAAATCCTTCAGAACAATAATAATCACAACAGATAAATAACCCATTATGAGGTTGCACTGGAGGAAATAAAGGCTGTATAAATTAAGGAATGTTTTAGAGTTTTTTTTCTTGGCGCTACAGCCCCAGTGGGCCTAGGCCTACCTCCATGAACTTCTCCGTACTTCGGTTTTTCTAGATCTTACACATTCGGCAAGACTCCTTGGGCGGGTGATCAGCTCGTCGCAAGGCCTCTACCTGTAGACGAACACAGAATAACGCACACACACAGACTAAACATCCATGCTCTGAGTGGGATTGGAACCCACGATCCCGGTTTCCAAGTGGGCGAAGACAGTACATGCCTTAGACCGCTCGGCCACCGTGACCGGCAGTGTATAAGAATAATATATAAGAATTCAGTTCGTACCTCACAGGAAACAGATCCGAACCCACGATCCCGGCTTCCGAGGGAGCGAAGACAATACATGCCTTAGAGCGCTCGGGTACCGTGGCCGGCTGCAGTGTTTTAGAGTTAGGTGCAGAAATTCTGAAACGAATCTTGAGAGAACTTTCGTTGTAATGCGATGAAGTTTGTTGTTCCGTGGTAGCAATATAACAAAACAGTTATTTGATCTCTCGCTCTCGTAACGTTACTAATATTCTTTCAGAGATTCCTTTCGCTCCATTTCTCTCCTTTATTTCCCTACTTTTCATTCACTCACTTATACATTCGCATCTGACGGGGTAAAACCTGGGAAGTCAAGATATCACTTGCATCTTGGAAAACAACCTCAATTTGTTAAATTTCAAAATATTTTTTTTTTCTGATCCGTGAGTCGCTTTAGATGGGTGCAGTTTATTTTCCTATAAAGCCCTGCATGTTCTCAGGGCTGAAATATCCACTTGCTCTGTGGAATGGAGAGGCGCAGATTCTCTTCATCCGTCTTGAACCAGTCCCATGGCATAGACGAGAGACTTGGGAACAGTAGCCTGTTTGATGGACGACACGATCTTCTGTTTGATGTTGACATTGTAAACGATTCAAGTGTCTGTTTAACTGAGTGCTTCCCTCTTAATATCTAATATCAAAGTTTCCCAGTATATCAAACACGTACCGATATAAGTCGCCCATAGCAGAGCTCTTCAACTTTAGCTACAGGCATTGTTCTCTCAGCCAGTGAGTTCAGACACGTGTCTTATTCTGATGGATTTCAAGGAAACGAGCTTCACCACTGAAGTATCTACAGATTTTGGTCTAGTGGTCAGAGTTCCTGGTTCGATTCCCGGCACTTCAAGATTTTCTGAGAAGTAGTGGTTCTGGAACGGGGTCCACTAAGCCTCGTGAGGATAACTGAAGAGCTATTTTAAGGAAATAGCGGCTCCGCTATAGAAACCAGAGTTTAACGGTCGTGCGGATTCGTTTCGTTCACCAAGTGACACCCTCTATCCGCCAAAGTTGACACTAACTTCGCCGACAAGCGGCGGTCGCTCGGTCGGTATAGTTCGCTTGCGGACTGAAACCATGGAGTTTGTTTTTGTTTTGTGACTTGGTAATTGGAAGACTAATATGCTAGGTAGTTGTTTGGTGTATTGGTTTAGTAGTAGATTAATAAATAACTCATAACTGTTTTACTTTTTTGTTTTGTTAGGAGGTTCGTTGTTATTTAGTTTTCTTAGTTATTTTTGGTTTGTAAGTTAATTATCGAGCTTGTCGGGTGTGTGACAATTTGAAAGAATGATAGAGTGAACAAATAAGTTAGCTGCTTACAATTCAAGATAGAAGTTTCTGAATCCATCGCGTGACAAGAGGCATTTACCGTACAAGTGACATATTCATGTCTTCCCTGTGATGCCCTCACGCACACGAATTAGATTGTGGCACCATTATCACAGAGATTCTGATGTAGCTGCGAGCAGCCGAGAGTCGTGAGTTATTCCAAAGAGGGCGAGGTACTGCAGTGGAATACGGGGTTCTTTGAAGAGCAGTGCTGTTTCTTTTTGGGAGATCTCTTATTTCCTTCAGCTAATATTATGCATGTGTATCATATCCATACTGCGAATAACAACATTCAGTAACTTTTTACTTCTGTCTCTATTCTATTCAATAGACGTTACAGCTGTTAACCTTAAGAAACTGAATGGGAAGTCACTTGTAATATCCGTTACTTAGAAAATATTGCCTGTCGAGCTGAGTTATATGATTGGAAGACAGTGAGTGAATTAAATCGGTTATAAAATGATTCATCATTTGTTTTAGAAAATGGCATTCATATCAAACCACTGTGTGTACAAAAGAATTGAAGGCAAAAATGTGTTATAAAATTGTAATTCCTAAAACAAAAAAGGGGGGATGCGGTAGCGTGGTTTGTTAAGGCACTATGCTACAAGCCGGAAGGTCGCGGGTTCGATTCCCGAAGAGATCATCGGATTTTTCAGTTGACCTAACCCTACCAACCGCAATATGGCCGTAGGGTGGACTCAGTCTCTAACAGAAATGAATACCGGAAATCTTCCTGGGGGTAAAGGGCGGCTGGTGCGTAATGCTGACAACCTCACCGCTATCTGTGAGTCGACTATCAAGTAAAGGTGGGAGTCTCGACCTCTTATAGCCCGAATAAGGGCTCCGTGGCCTGTTTCAGGGATAAATTTGTGTTTTATATATGTATAAACACGCAATCCTGTGAATGACTACTGAGTTAATCGGATAAATATAAATAAATGAAGCTACTCTTGGGGAGATATATCATGTAGTATCATGTATGGATATATACTCTCAGCTTTGAGCTTAATATTTTGACGACAGTGCAAAATGAAATCTAAGAATGTATGAGGATGTTGCATCTTTGGAAAATGTGTATCATCCCTTGCTATGAGAATTATGGAAGTAATTTATTTAAATTAAATACTGTATGGATAATATATCACTGCTTTACACTATAGGTATAAAGATGTGAAAGTTAAATTATGCAAAACAACAAATAAAACAAACTCCGTGGTTTTAGTCCGCCAGCAAACTATACCGACCGAGCGACCGCGGCTTGTTGGCGAAATTAGTGCCATCTTTAGAGGATAGAGGGTGTGGCGTGGTCAGCGCAACGAATCCCCATGGCCGTATTTGCGGTTTTCTATACCAGAGCCGCTGTTTCCTTGAAATTGCTCCTCAATTATCATCACGGGTCTGAGTGGACCACTTTCCAGAACAATGACTCTCAGAGAATCTGGTAGTGCCAGGAATCGGACCCGGGACCTCTGGATATAGTAGCCAGGAACTGTGACCACTATACCACAGAGGCGGTCAGCTGAATTATACAGTCATTTAATTTAACGGAATTCTGTATGATAACAAATCATCGAAAATCATAATAATGATAAGGATACTGTTTTCTGAAACGTAACACCATGTAATCCGACAGCAAATTTCGGCGGGACTTGATACCTCCATCTTCCGGATTTAAGAGTAGGCCAACGATGCAGGCAGCATAGCAAAAGGATTTGATTTAGGTTTAATTTTTTTTTTTTTTAATTCGCATGGAATGGGGGGGGTGGAGTCCAACTGTGTCCACTCGGCACGGCGGCAACTGATTGGCCTATTGTACCCGCCCCGGGTGATTATGATGATGGAGAATTTGGTGGAATGAAGATTGGCAGGGGAAACAGAAGTACTCGGAGAAAACCTGCCTCAGCGCCACTTTGTCCACCACAAATCCCACTTGACCAGACTCGGGATCGAACCCGGGCCGCCTCGGTGGGAAGCGAACGACTAACCGCTTGTGCTATGGCGCGGCCTTTAGGTTTAACTTAGTCTTGGATCCTGAAAAAGGAGACAGTACACTCCTCCGAAACGTGCGCTAAAAATTTGCGGACTACACGGCGTAAAGTAGCTGATGATAGTGCACATGATAATTACGGAAGGGAGAACCTGATACCCAATTTCAGTAATTAGGATGCACGGAAGTTATATTTCAAGGTCTCACGCTGTGAATATTTCCATCAAGATTTCTGTCTTCTGGATAGATTGCTACTAATGCTTCGAAGAAACATGCTCTCTCCATATTCAGGGCAAAAGAGGGACGTCCAGAAGTTGATACCAAACCGCACGATTTCATATCCCCGAAGACCATAATATTACGTCGAAATGTTCCATTTTAAAGTCACATGTAGCGTGTTCTTTGGAACCAGGGTGTATTAAGCCCATTCGCTCTTACAACTTTTCGGTATATTCGTCACGGAAGAGGAAGTGTAATTACTAAGTTTCGTGTCGCTCTCAGAGGAAAAAAAAAAAGTTTTTAAGTTTTCGGCAAGGAAAGTGTGAAGTAAAAGTGCAGATGTGGAAGTTCTGTATCTGTGCAGCGACTGAAGATTTCCAGGCGGCAGTTCTGTGATATCAGCCCGCAGATATTCTCTTCCGTACTAATTATTAAAGAAGGCAGGTATGTAAATCATGACTTTCTAACCCAAGCTCCACAATCCACTTTATAGAATTTCCTAACGATTGTTCCGGTAGCCAAGTCTTCTTCCGTTTTTGAGCCAGATTAATCCAGTTCACACTAAGCCATGTCAGTTATAGACTTTCCGACCAGAGTTCTTTAAGTATTCCTCATTTTTTGCATGCGTGCCACATACACGGTCCATCTTATCCTCTTTGACTTGTTCGTCCTAAAAATAATTACAAAATATGATCCATATTGAATTAAGACGTAATTCAAGAAGTACTCCGTGGCATGTAGTCTGTAAGCGAACTATACTGACCGAGCGACCGCCGCTTGTCGGCGTAGTTAGTGCCAACTTTTGCGGATAGAGGGTGTCGCGTGGTCGGCGCAACGGATTCCCACAGCCATTAATAGTGGTTTTCTAGACCGGAGCCGCTGTTCCTTGAAATAGCTCCTCAATTATCCTCACTAAGCTGAATTGACCCCGTTCCAGACGCATTATTTCTCAGAAAATGTGGTAGCGCCGGGAATCAAACCCTGCTCTCTGGATGTGTAGCCAGAAACTCTGAGAACTAGACCACAAAGACGTACGCAGTTCAAGTGCTGTTATTCTTGTACGCCTGATGACCCAATTTAAGGTTCGAAACATGTAGCGCTAACAGCCAACAAACAGTACTGCAGTATCTCTTTCGTTTTTCCGGAATGCTTTTGTGTAGGCTGTCCTCATTATATATATTATACGTATGTTTTATATATGACTCAAATCGGGATGCATACTACAATGATAATATTTACTCCAGTGCACATATGACTAAGCTCCCCGTTGTGCATCTGTCTTAAGTCTCCTGTTGTTTCCGGGTACGGGATAGCGCAGTCGGTATAGCGGCTGGCTACGGGCTGAGGGGCTGGAGTTCGACTCCCTGTGGGGGCAAGAATTTTATCTTCTCCACATCATCGGTTTCGGGTCCCGTCCAGCTTCCTACCCAGTGGGTACCGGGGGCTCTTTTCCAGAGAGTAAAGCCACCGGGCCGAGAAGCTGACCACTCATCTCCAACTATTGCCGAAGTTAAGAAAACGTGGATCTATATATTCATCCCCCATACGCGTTCATGGTGTAGGGCTTATTTAGTTAAATAGTTGTCGCAACTTTACAACTACCTGTTATTTCTTTCTTTTGGGTTCAAATTTCTGCAAATCACTCTGCTCTCTATATGCCTGTCTTCAGTCACTGTCACTACTGATGTTATTGAATATATATACTCCACTGTGACTAATGATTTTGGTGCTCTTATGACCATTTTATATTCAATTTTATCCTTATATTCGTGCGACCTTTTCATTACCGAATAATACCTTCAAATATACAGGCTTTTCCTCAGTATTAACAGAAGTTCTTTTTTTCAACTCAACTACCATTCAATCTTAGAATTATTTTAGTAAATCATCCTTTTTTTTTTTCCTTTGGCGCTACAGCCCCAATTTGGACCTTTGGCTACCACCATGAAACTCTCCATTTCACTTCGGTTTACTAGATCTTAGACATTAGGACTCCTTGGGCAGGTGATCAGCTCTTCGCAAGGCCTCTACCTGCACACAGACACAGGGAAACGCATACACACACACACACACACACACCAAACATCCATGCCCTGAATAGAATTCGAAACCACGATCCCGGCTTCTGAGCGAGCCAAAACACTGCATGCCTTAGACGGATCTGCTGCCGTGGCCGACTCTAAATCATCTACTTGACTGTAAATAATTGTTAACTGCTCATAAGCAGTCAGAAAACGTGGAAAATGAATTTATCCTGAATTTTCAAATGGCTTGTATACGAGAGAATATTCTGAGTTACCGTGCCTGTTGTAGGACTTCTTTGCAAGTTATTACCAGGAGGTTGTCACTTCATAATAACATTTCAAGAATATGCAGTGTCTCTGGAAACAATTTCTTTCTCATCCCATGAAGTCAGTGCAAATTGCGTGCGTAGGAGAAGCCAGGTGAGAAAGCATTTGAATAGGATCACAGCAGGCAAGAAAAAGACAGAGACAGCAAGTGTTGGGTTCCGGGCAAAGTTCAGTAGTGGTGGAGTTACACCTTGGGTTCCCATCGCACCAGCACGCCCTGTTACGGGCTTACTGACCAGACACTACCCCTCTTTCCTCCCCTCTCCTCATCTAGCCACCTCAACATACTCCAAACACAATTTTACCCTCACACAGTATTAACTAGTGCCTCTCTGCAGACCAGCTTTTCAGTCAATTCAAAAGTGATAGTGGTTTCTTTTGTTTATTATTCGAGTTTTACTTTATTTGGTGTTGGTTAATTGGAATAGTAACTGATTGAGATGTGACTGATTTTTGTTTATGTAATGGAGGCATGTGATCCACTGGAACACGTCAACGTGTACAGGCGTCTTCCCCAACAAGGTACTTACTGCAAAACTTAGAATATGGGAGCCAATATGGCGCAGTGCGGTGTTTCACATTGTGTTCGGCCCTCACTAGAGACCGTAAAAGTCAATACGTCTCACCTCATGAGATAAGTCGTAAGGGTACAGATTTGGTTTTGCTAGAAAAAGTGTAGAAAATTTGTATTGGAAAATAATATTTGAATTCTCATTTAACGGAAAATGTGACGTAGTTAGTGACGTATATATAAAATTTACAGGTATCAACGTCTTTAATTTTATAAGATATCAGATTTTCACGTCTGTGACTATGAATAATGCCGTCTTCTGGGATGTGACACCTTGTAGATCTTGCACAAACCGACATTTCGGAGGAATATATGTAGGCGATACGTTCTTTCGAAATGTCGGTTTACACAAGATCTACATGGCGCTACATCCCAGACGTCATTCTTCTTTAATTTTATTTTACCTGTTCGCTGTGTGTGAGACGTAATTCATGTTTCAGACTTACTGCCACTGTGTAAACTTAGCACTTGGGCCGCGCCATAGCTCAAGCGGTTAGTCGCTGGCTTCCCACCGCGGCGGCCCGGGTTCGATCCCGGGTCTGGTCAAGTGGGATTTGTGGTGGACAAAGTGACGCTGGGGCAGGTTTTCTTCGAGTACTTCAGTTCCCCTGCCAATCTTCATTCCACCAATTGCTCCACAATCACCCTCACCTATCATCTGGGGCTGGTACAGTAGACCAGAAGTGGCCGCAGTACAAGGGACTTAGTCCCACGCCACTAGCAATTAAAAAAATAGTCAGTTGAAGTACAATATTCGCCGGAGTTAGTTGACCATTAGCAGTCGATTTCCAGCCTTCGAAGAGAAGAACTGGGTTTTAGCAGTCACCGAGGAGGTCAGTAGACGCCTCACCGAGAATTCTGATAGTGCTGAAGAAACGTCAAGACGACATGAAGGGTGATAATAATTATACGTGTGATTGTAATGTGTTCAGTAAATATTCGCTGAATCCGAAACCTACGTGAAGTTGTTTGTCGCGTCCCACAGTCACGCGCCAGTATATTCACCGGTGACGGCAACAGAGCAACTTTCTGTTTCCTTAACCAAGCAAGGCGGTGGGCAATGTTAAGCCACCTTATGTCACCTTAACAGTGTATGTGTATATTGTGACACATGGGCCGTTGCTAGGAAACGAATTGGCATTCACGTTGCCACGGAGAGATTGATTCTTAGAAACCAACTGGTTACGGATCACGGTTTCCATGGATACGAAAACTAAAATCTGTAAACACTTAGAAAGTCAAACCGTTGCTTGGGAATTAAGATATAGTTTCCGAAACAACGCATTCATGAAGAAAGAATGGAACACTTAGAGGCGGTGTTCTCTGTGTGGTTCTCTCGCAGCTATGAAAGAGGGCGCATTCGTGAATTTGAGAGTGAGTGAGTGAGTGAGTGAGTGAGTGAGAGTAGACGTCAGTCCGAGATTCGTGAGTGATTCTTCATAGAGGTTCTTCGTATGGCATTCAGAAGGAGCTCATAGTGTGAACTGTTATAATCATCTGTAATTATAAAGAAGTGCCAATAACTCCAACCATCAAATCCAGAACCAATTGTTATTCGTCACGCAAACCCCTTATACGTAACAATATTGTCACGTATCTGGGGTAGCGTGACTAATAAAGCGGGTATTGTATTTTGTGATCGAATTTATTGGACCTTTACGCAGCTGGTGCAACAGTTCACAAATCACTCTCTGACACACTGTCATCTTCTCCGACTGGAGACACTCAGCTTCTGACCACATTTCACTACTCTATTACTCCGTTGTACGCCGTCCCGTCTTCTGACGGTGTTCACTTATAACTCCTCGGCACGGATTCCACGGAAAGCACCTTCTCCTCTTGTTAAGAGTGTATGTTTATTGTTCCGTTACCTATCACTGGATGTTCTATTGTTGAGCGCTTGTGTCACGGAAACGTGTTTGCCGACTGGTTCCCTAGCAGTGGATCTACATGTCACAGTATACGTATATATATATATATATGCGTTCCCCAGCAACGCATGTAAACACGGTGTTTACTCAACAGTGATAGCTACCACTGTTGCGTAAACGCCGTGTTTACAGGCGTTGCTGGGGAACGCTGCCGAGAGNAGAGCAATAATTCTGTCATTACAATATATATATATATATCTACATCTACACACACAAGTAAGAAACAAGGCACACAAAATATTAATGAGGTATAGGTACAGATAAAGCTATCCCTGTAGTAGGCCGTGGAGGCCCATAGGGTTGTGAGACGTCGATGCTCCCACATTTTCTCGACCGTCGGCTCACATGACGGTGAGGTTGTCAGCCTTATGCACCGCCCGCACTTTACCCCCAGGAAGATTCCCGGTACTCATTTCTGTTAGAGGCTGAGTCTACCCCAGGACCATAGTAAGGCTGGAAGGATTAGGTAAATCGGAAAAAATCCATCTTATCGGGAATCGAACCCGCGACCTTCTGGTTTGTAGCATAGTGCCTCGACCACTACGCTACCGCGTTACATAATGTACTTTCTTCTTTGGAATGCATTTTCCGATCTCTAAGGGATTTAGTACAAATCCCTTATATTTATGTTACAGGTTTCATTCTGTTAGATTTGTTTGTTCACGTCAAGTACCGACGAGGCTACAGAAACTTTTAACGTGACAGCTCTTACGTGGAGAATTTACTGAAACAGCGCCATCTTTAAGCTGACGTCGAAGTGGGCGGAACGTGCTGTTCTCTGCGACACATTTAGAGGGCACTGATTCTTGTTAAAATGAAACAACCAGTAAAGCAGAAATTGACTTCATTGGATCAAACATGGATCCCGTGGTTCCAACTCCACTGTCAAGTTGCTACTTCGCGTTCCGACTCGTCTTCTCTTTTACACTGACATCGTATCCAAAAAGTGACACGTTGTTGAACAACGAAACCATAAGAGGGTACGTAATTAAGTAGCTGTTTCTTGAATATTTTAAACTTTGTAGTGCGCTTTACAATTTTGCATATAAATTAAATTTGCAAGGCTTTGTTACGTACTGTTCTACAGTTTAAAGAAACATACCTCAGGAAAGCCGATCGCAGTGGTCGCGCGGTCTAAGGCATGAACCGTATTCGCCCGCTTGAACACTGGGATCCTGGGTTCGAATTCCACTCGAAGCATGGATGTATTTTTGCGCTTATTCTGTGTTTGTGTTGTTCAGTGTGCGGGTAGCTGCCTTGCAAGGGGCTGATACCCCGTCCAAGGAGTCCTACCGACTGTGTATAGGATTAATAAACTGAAAAGCGGCCAAGGTCCACAATTGGGCTGAAGAGCCATAGATAGGTAGATAGATGTGTGTGTGTGTGTGTGTGTAAGGGGTGGGCCATAAAAACCGGCCCTCGAACTGCGATTTCCTTGATCTATTGTGCTTCCCCTTTGGATTAACCCTTTATTAATCTTACACTTCGAATGAAATGTAGGATTTCGTTTATGGGGGCGTCATAAAAGTCACTTGGTTCCATGAAGAACTGACCCAGGTGACGAAATCTTAAGTAAGCTATGGCCTCACAATCACACAGGGTGTGTGTGGCTGATTGGTCTTCTTGTAGGCACCATTCACAGGTTGGGTCATTTGTTAGTCCCAGTTTGAAAAGGTGCCCTTTTACGTGGTAGTAGATAGATAAATAGATAGATAGGTAGGTGGATAGGAGGGTGTATGTATGTTTATGTGTATATGAGAAGGCACTGTTAGGTCCATAAGGGTGTCTCTCTTCGTAATAATTTTTGAACACAATTTAAGAACACTACTGAAACTTCTCTGTGAATATTATGTAATTAGAATTTACTCTCCAATCGTGTTTTCTGATTCAATTTTTCTAATGACGTTTCGAATGTTTAAATTGGCGTCACATTAGAGAGCTATTGACTAACGAAGAAACAAATTAACAGAGTCCTTCTAACTAATTTATGGCACAAGAAAATTCACTCCGGTGTTCAAAATAAATTAGTACATGCTCTAAACCAGATGAACCCAGTCAGTAATTTCCGAATTCCTTTTATTTAATATAAATTTTAATAATGTTCTCTCAGTTACAACTAGGCCCATAAAGTGATTTATTTCATGAGGTTTTCCTACCGAAACTTTGTGTGCTTTTCTCTTTTCTCCAATCTGTGCTACACATGATGCACTTTTGCAGAGTCCTGTTGCTTCCTCTCTCTTAGGTCCAATTCTTATCCCCTGCAGCCTGTTCCTAAGCATTTAGCGTATTTTCTTCCCTTGTGAGAGAACAATGTTCATGCCGGTACAAGACGACAGGCAAACTTTCCGCTCCTTATAGTTTAATCCGACGTTTTCAGATAGCAAGCGGAAGGCAAACAGTGGCCTGCTGAATGATAACCGTGCTACAAGCCGGAAGGTCGCGGGTTCGATTCTCGATGAGATCATTGGATTTTTCAATTGACCTAATCCTTCCAGCCGCACTATGGCCCTGGGGTCTACTCAGCTTTCAACAGAAATGAGTACCAGGACTCTTTCCGGGGGGGGGGGTAAATGGCGGTCGGCGCTTAAGGCTGACAACCTTATCGCCATCTGTGAGCCGATTGTGTGGAAAATATGGCAGCCTCGACGTCTCGCAACCCTATGGGCTTTCACGGCATGTTAGAGGGATAGCTTTTGCTGTCGTTCAGAATTATTTTGACTTTGCCATATTTTCGTGGGATCTATAAAGTGTTTTCTGTATTGATTCTAGTGACCGGATATGAACCTGTGATTTGCTTTCTCTGCACTCGCATCTGTAGTACAGAAGCCGGATGCAGCTCACCAGGGATATTTAACAGTCTCGCCAAAACACATTGTACGCGACACGTTAATAAAGGCAGTTAAATGCACATTTTTAGTGTTGCTATATTCGCATGTTGGCACTATAATAATATATACAAATTTCAAGTACATTTCCAAAGATACTACATAAAGAAATGTATTTTGGAATACTTTGGCTTGTACAACAGGATTTTGGTAGCTTAATAATTGCTATTTACTTGTCTAAACAGAAAAAATAACCGTTTTATTAAAGTTTTTCTGACGTGACAAAGGGCCGTCCGCGAATTATTGGGTTTCCGGCTATGATATGAAATGTACCACATCAACAGTCAGTTCTTTGCAACGAGATACCTTTGTTTGTGTTGCTAGTCCCAGTAACTTTCAAACTGTGGCAAATGGCTCTGTCTGCAGTTTACCGAGAGTGGGGGAAGCACCGTGTGCGTGATATGTGAGGGAGTATAAGCATTTCGACAGAGCACAACTTGAGATTACATTTTGAAACTGCATATTAAGTTTTGAACCAAAAGTGTTCTCGGAAACTGAGAAAGCAGAAACTAGTGAAGACGTGCAGGTCTTTTACTGAAGGCAAAAGAAGTTTTGCTTGTTGCGTCACAAAAGCTCTCTTACACAGGCAACGTGAAATGCTTTCAGCGCTTCAGATTGAAACGAGTGACAGTAAAATTGTGAGTAGTTGATTTTTCGAGAAGCGTTGAAACTCAGCTTTTCCAGGACACACAGCAAATATGCATACAATTTGCTGGTTATTAATGAATTCAGTCATGAATGTCGCCATCTACTACGCACATATGTATATCTGCATTTTACATAAAAAGTAAGGCAAAAAAATTAAAGATATCCCTGCAACAGGCCGTGGAGGCCCATAGGGTTCTGAGATGTTGACGTTCCCACATTTTCTAGGCAATCGGCTCAAAGATGGCGGTAAGGTTGTCAGCCTTACGCGCCGGCCGCGCTTTACCCCCAAGAATATTCCAATATTCCTGGTACTCATTTCTGTTAGAGTCTGAGTCGACCCCAGGGCCATAGTGTGGCTGGAAGGATTAGGTCAATTGAACAAAATCCAATGACCCCATCGGGGCTTGAACCCCCCCCCCCACCTTCCGGCTTGTAGCATAGCGCATCAACCAACTACCCTACCGCATGCCCCTGCATTTTACGTAACATGGGATTTATAAGCGATAAGGAAATTATAGATCACTGTGCATTGCAAGTCCAGAGAAGGGGACCAGATTTCACTCGGACATTAGTGTGTGATCTTCATGGGCATTGTTAGTGATGACGAGGCTTCTCTGATAGACGTTAAAGTGGTGTGTTCTCACTTCCTTAAAGCAAGTGGACGAATTACATCTCCAGACTGAATTAATACTATATCCTTGTAATATATATCAACTGAACTGAGTTACTGAAGTTCTGGGACTTAATCAAGTTATGACTGATACTATTAGTTACGTGTGCTAAACCGGAGAGAGAAAAGACGTACCTTTTAAGAAAATGAAAATGAATCTAATAATGTAATGTACTAGTCTGAAGGTGGGGGACCGCGCCATAGCTCAAGCGGTTAGTCGCTGGCTTCCCACCGCGGCGGACCGGGTTCGATTCCGGGTCTGGTCAAGTGGGGTTTGTGGTGGACAAAGTGGCGCTGGGGCAGGTTTTCTCCGAATACTTCGGTTTCCCCTGCCAGTTTTCATTCCACAAATTCCTTCACAATCACCCTCACCTATCATCTGGGGCTGGTACAATAGGCCAGAAGTGGCCGCAGTACAAGGGACTTAGTCCCACCCCACTAGCAATAAAACAAATAATATCGGTGAGGTTGGGCCGCGCCATAGCTCAAGCGGTTAGTCGCAGGCTTACCGCCGCGGCGGCTTGCGTTCGAGCCCGGGTCTGGTCAAGTGGGGTTTGTGGTGGACAAAGTGGGGCTGGGGCAGATTTTCACCGAGTACTTCGGTTTCCCCTGCTAATCTTCATTCCATCAAATTCTCCATCATAATTACCCGGGGTAGGTACAATAGGTTAATCAGTGGCCGCCGTGCCGAGTGGACCCAGCTGGAATCCACCCCCCCCCACTATGCGAAAAAAATAATAGGTGAGGTTCTGTAATGATTCCCCTCTCTGAAAGATGAAAGTTTATCTTACTGAAAGAAGAAAAAATTAATGAACGTGATCATGAAATTTGGGCATGTGATCTGGTTTCCTTGACTGGCATTTGTGTACACTTGACCACACTAGCTAACAAGCTTCAAGATCAGTCCGATATTGTAAGTCGGTATAGCGACTGGTTTCAGGCTGGATGACCGAAGGGTCGGAGTTTGAGTCCCAGTACGTCCAAGAATTTTCTCTTCTCAACGTCATCCATACCGGCTCTGGGGTCCACCCAACCTACTATCCAATGGGTACCGGGGGCTCTTTCCCCGACCACTTATCTCCAAATATTGCCGGTGTTAAGAAAACATGAATTTATACATCCACTCCCCCATACACCTCAATGGCGTAGTGTTTAATTAATTAAGCGCAGGGACAAGTTTACTGTGCAACAATATATAGGTGTTCCGAATGGAAACTGGCGCTATTTCACTCACACATTTTAATAGTAATCCATGTCTTTTTCAAACTGTCAGAACAAGTTTCGACAATAAAAGAAGAGTGGTCGATATGTGGGACACAGTGAATAGCTCAGCAATCAATCAGCAGGTAGCTTTTTAATTGAAAGCATGACAGAGCACAATTCAGAATATTTGCTAACCATTGTGAAGCACTGTATGATGACGCTGAACCTACTGCACAGCCCGGATAGTTCCCCCCATACTGCAGGGATGAACCTAGATATAGAGAGTGATTTGCTTAACATTGGTAAACGTCTTCCCAAAGGCAGATGGAAGAAATCTGGGTCACAAGGGAGCTGTTTCTACAAGCTTGTACGGAAGCATACACATTTTGCGAACAAGTTTTCTCATTGAAGAATATCGTCCTCTGGGATGCGCCCCTTATAGATTTTGTATGAACCGTAGTTTCTGAGGAATGTAATGCCTCCATCTTCACTGTTGAAAAAATCGCAAGGCAGGAACCGACATGTGCAGGTGGCTGCAGACTGCGCATGCTCGTTCCTTGCTCGCGGATTTTTCTTCCTTGAAGATGGAGGCGATACATTCCTCCGAAACTTCGGGTCACATGGCATTCTTAACGATACCTTTGTTTTTACTGTTTGCCCCTAATTTTCAGTTTCATGATTATTTTACAGACGGTAGAATTCCTTGCACGAGTGATCAGTTCGTCGCAAGGCCTCTACCTAAACACTGGACAACACAAACACAGAATAAACACACATGCCAAACATCCATGTCTTGTGTGGAATTCGAACCCAAGATCCAGGTTTCAGAGCGAGAGAAGACAGTACATATTTTAGACCGCTCGGCTACCGTAACCGGCGAAGAAATGAATACAGTTTTTTAATTGCAGATATAATTTTGGGCTAACCAAACTTGCAAATTTGATTGTAAATACAGTTTTATTGAACAGAATACGAATTTTTGTTTAGAAATAATAATTATTTGTAAGTCAAAACACGCCCGAATTCTATAGTTAGAAGAGGGAAATCCCTTGACCAATAAACAGCAAGTTATCACATGGAGCTCTCCATAAAAATAAGAGATAACCCCTGCCCAATGACAACGGCCGTAATAATAAGCCAGGAGTCTCTTTATAAAGCGGCGAGTTTAATGAATGGTAATACTGCAGGGACCCTGGGGTTGGTACGATTACTCTGTTCAAATGCATAAACCCACTCTACACCGCTGCATTAGCGGAGGCGTTTCCAGCCTTTCCGCCTGCAAGGTCGATCATATTCAGAGCAGCATCTAACGGAGTCCAAAGCAACTCAGAAATGAACTGCAGTAGAATGGAGACTGGTGGTGCAGAAACTGAAGATATTTTCCCTATTTCTTTGTTTTCTTAATACGAGAGTAAGTCAGTAAGTAAGTTACAAATGGATATAGAACTTAAATAAGAGTACTGATTTGAAAAATGCTTTTATTTCTCAACATAATCTCCCTGTACATTGAGGCACTTGTCCCATCGTTTCACATCGTTTTGGCTTCAGTGTGCTTTGCCCATGTCAACTCTATATCAAGATGTATGTCTAGGTATTTCACTTTGATTTTGGGGGGTAGAGCACCATTGCCCATTTGCACTGTCGGAAATGTTTGATTTTGCAGGGCGAATAAAATATGCGTAGATTTAATTTGATTTATTTTAATTCTCCATTTCTTTGCCTAGTCATTGATCTTATTGATGGTAGCTTAGACTTTCACTGAGACTCGCTGGTTCTTCATGTGTTGCCTTTATTTCTGTATCATCGGCAAAGGTAGCGGTTGTTGTGTTGTCTGATGCCCGTAGATAACTTGTTTAGATGAGATATAGGACGGGTCCTAAGACATTTCTCCGCTGTACGTCTGCTTCAATTTGTATTATATTTACGGTTTTATTTTTTAGTTTTACTTGAAATATTCTCTCGTTTAAGTGTAATTCTAATGTTCTGTGGTATGCATGGGAAACGGAACCCTGTTTATTAAACTCTTGTGTGATATGTAGGAAAGCCGGAGAGCAGTTATTGTTATTAATCCATTTAATAGGCCATGAAGGCCCATAGGGTCGTGAGACGTCGAAGCTTCCACTTTTTCTAGATAATCGGCTCACAGATGGCGGTAAGGTTGTCATCCTTACGCGCCGGCTACCCATCACCCCCAGGAAGATTCCTGATACTCATTTCTGTTAGAGGCTGAGTCCACCCCAGGTCCATAGTGCGGCTGGAAGGATTAGATCAATTGAAAAGATCCAGTTACCTCATCGGGATTCTAACCTGCGAACTTACGGCTTGTAGCTTAGTGCCTCAACCAACTACGCTACCGCGTACCCACAGAGCGATACTGCTATTTTTTTCTAAGGTTCTTCTTTTGATCTCTGTAATTCTGTGTACTTGTTCGATACCAGAGTGCTGCTGTCGAAGTCCAAACTGATGGTCCGGAAGAATTCGGGGCGTAATCTCTTGGCCACAGCTTTTTCGGATATTCTGTTCATTGGTTTCGAGGTGCGGAATCATGATGACCTATGCGACTTTCCACTGAGCTGGAAAGCAGCCCGCTGTAATAATGGAGGTACATATCGATGTTAGGTTGACAATGCCTTTTCTTGGGAGTTCTTTCAATTCTGTTCCTGTAATCAGGTCATATGTTGGGGTGTTTCCTTGTATTGAAAATTTGGGTTTCCTGAGAAGCAAAGAATTTGATTGGTTGTATCATTTGTAGAGGTTCTTTCAGCGTTTTGTTGACTTCTGCTTCTAAACTTTCATTTTGTAGCAGTTCGTGTGGTGTAATACGTTTTTGAGTGTGCTGCAAAATTGTTCGCTTTTTCTTTACGACTTCGAGCCCAGGTCTGGTCCGCTTTTCTGATCGGTGAGATCCGTTGTGACTGTTGTTTTAATCTTTAGGTTGTTTTCCAGGGTGAATAACCGACATCACCTATAGTTGTTAAGCTCTGGAAGTGTCTGAAATGTTTCTTCTTTGATTCTTTTTATGTGGTCCTTTAATTTTCTAGTGGCTTCATTGTATCTACGTTTATCTGCAGGATGTCGACTCATCTGCCGTTTTTTTTCTTTTTTCCCTGGATTTGGTCCTTGACTCCCCATGAGTTCTCCGGATATTAGTTTGAGGTTTGTCTTCTGGTGTTGCGCTCCAAGCCGCCTTTTGTATTACCCTATTGAATTATGTAATAGACTCTTTGATTTCTTCCGCTGTTTTGAGCCGGGTGCTTAACCTAATTTTTATTTCTTCCTGGCTTCTGAATGCTTCACAATTTGTATTTCTTTTGTGCAGTTTTCGTGCTTGTTGGCCCTTTATAAGGTATGGAATAGCGATGTTTGGTGTGTGATTTGATGCTATCTCTAGGTTGGGTTTTATGTCTAAGTACTTATTCGATAGCCCTTTAAGGTGAAAAGAGTTCCAGTAAATCCGGTGTTTTGTTGACATCTGTTGGCCGGTTTCGTTCCTTTTGTGGTTCTGTATAAATCTCGACCTTTAGGAGTGGTTAATCGGGAAAACTAAGGCTCGTTTCGCGTTGAACTCACCTCCACCCGGAAATATGTCCCTTAGTGAGCTAATGATTTCACTGTATTATTCTTTTCTAATTGCGTGTCTTGGGGGCAATGGATAGCTTAGGTGATCAGATTTCCATCCCAGTTTTCGATGCTTATATCCGTTGCCTGAATACGGCCCGTTGCAAATTTGGCAAGTTCATGATGTTTATATCTGCTCTAACGATCATGGCCGACAGGATGCTGAGGAGAATATTTGGACCGAAGAGAGATGAAGTGACATGAGGTTGGAGAAATAATGAGGAGCTTCATAACTTGTACTCTTTTCCAAGTATAATTATAATGATCAAATCAAGGAGGATGAGCTTGGTTAGGAAATGTAGCACGAATAGGAGGTAAGGGAAATGCATATAGGATATTGGTTGGAATGCCGGAAGGAAAGAGACCACTGGGAAGACCAAGGCGTAGGTGAGTGGATGATATTAAAATGGATCTTAGAGAGATAGGATGGGATGGTTTGGATTGGATTGATCTAGTTCAGTATAGGGACCAGTGGAGGGCTGTTGTGAACACGGTAATGAACCTTCGGGTTCCATAAAATGCTGGGAATTTCTTGGGTAGCTGCACAGTTGGCAGCTTCTCAAGAAGGGCTCACCTCCTTGAGTGAGTGAGTGAGTGAGTGATTACGGCTGAGCCACGTGGCGCTCTCCCGTCCGAATAGTAGGTAGCGTATGTGGTATAGGTTAGAAATTGTATATAGTTTCGTTCCATAAAATGGGTTCCGGACATCAAGAGGATGTCTGTTTCCTTGGTGTTGAGAAATACTTAGACTTTTTTGTGTGTTGGGTCAGCCCGTTTGCATTATCGTCGTCATCTTAGATCTTGTATACGTGAGTCATTTTACCAGTTGCTTTTTTTTTATTGCTGGTGGGGGGGGACTGAGTCCCTTGTACTGCGGCCACTTCTGGCCTACTGTACCAGCCCCAGATGATAGATGAGGGTGATTCTGGAGCAATTGGTGGAATGAAGATTGGCAGGAGAAACCGAAGTACTCGGAGAAAACCTGCCCCAGCGCCACTTTGTCCACCACAAATCCCACTCGACCAGACCCGTGATCGAACCCGGGCCGCCGCGGTGGGAAGCCAGCGACTAACCGCTTGAGCTATGGTGCAGCCTCGCTGCTGGGGTTAGTGCTCTGCTTGTTGTTGCTGCTTGCGAGGTATGGTTTGTATAACTGGGTTGTTGTGGTGGATTGGGTAGTTGCTGCAGGCTTGGTGTGGAGATTCTGGCACACGTTGAGAATATGTGCTTTGTCCCATTACCGTTTAATGATTGTGGTCTTCATCATGGTCTTGCATTGATGATTGAGTCACCACCGGGCTGTGTATCTGTGTTATCATTAGGTCAGCATTCATGTTGTTCGACTGCGGTGTTACTTGACCAGGGAATTTTTGCACAAGTTTCACTCCTAGTGCCTTTCGTGTGTTGGTCAAAGCAATGGCCACTCAGATCAACAGTTGTTGATGATAATCTGTTTTTTACGTGGGTGTTGGTATGTTTGTCAGTAGAATTGTGCACATAAGTATTTTTCACGGTTCACTGTTTATTTGCTGAATATCGCCAAACTCTCGGAAAGCGCGTTTTTTGCACTTCAAAAGTCAAGTATAATTCTAAAACAAACACTTGATAGAGATAGACAAATGCTAAGGTTACTGCATAGTAGCTTATGATTTGTCGCTTTCGCCATGCAAACACGACTCACAGAACCCGTCCTCACTGTTCAGTATCCAGATCACAGCTCTGTAGTTCGTGTGAAACGAACATTTCAACAAAGATTGTGTGTATTTGTATCCGGTCTAGAAAACCGATATTAACGGCCGTGGGGTTCCGTTGCGCTGACCACGTGACACCCTCTATCTGCAAAAGTTGGCACAAACGGCGGTCGCTCGGTCGGTATAGTTCGCTTGCGGACTAAAGGCCACGGAGTTTTTTTTCGTTTTTGTTTGTTAATTTATTTATAGTTATTTGACAACGCTGTAAGTAGCTCAGGTTATATAGTGTGAAAGGGAGGAAGATAAACAGTGAATTCGAAACGCTATGTAATGAAGTGATAGTTGCTTAATTTACCTGGAGGAACTGAGGAAAGCCACGAAAATTCCATCCAAATGCCTGTCAGAAATTTCAGCGCTTGAACCGTGAACCAAATTGCTTGGTTTCAACGTAGAGTTTCGGTGACTTCGGCAGTAACTTAAGACAGCCGTGTAAGGTCTGAGGCCTAAGGGCACCCATACACACACAGTTTGGCCTCCAGTTCGGCCTCCACAGTTGAAGATTGAAAGGCAAAACTGACGTGTCTGGTGCAGCCGGCCGGCCAATCGTTTGGACTGTTGGCCTGTGGGAAAACCGTCAGTCCGTCAGTTCTGCCTGCAAGACCGTAGCACGTGACATGTGTGACTCAACAATATAGGCTGGAAGACCGCGATTGTGGCATGAAGCCTACCGCTTTATCGGCGCGTGTATGGGGAGGAAAGGGAGGGGATAAACTGTCACAGTTTTGCCTGTAAGGTCGATCGGAAGGTCAAACTGTGTGTGCATGGGGGGCCTAAGAAATGTATCAGACCTAAATCCGAAATATGTCCGTGCCCCTTGCTGTATATAATTCTGTTCAGTTCGTTGACGGAGGCATATGTACGTTATTATATGGAGTTTTAAATGCATACAGAAGTGAAGGGATAGCAAGCCGTTTGTATCGAGTTAACTTTCCAGCCTCAAGACAAAGAGCAGAACAAATTCTACATTCCTAGAATTGAAACATAGGAAAAAGAGAATTTGCATTTGGATCAGATTTTTTTTTCTAAGGTAGTATTGGAATTTCTTTTGTAGTTAAATTTCTATTCTTATGACTCTGAAACTTTTAGAAATTTATGCTAATGAAAGACATTTTCCTCGTCTGAAGATTACTGCATTTAGAACTCTTTTTTTGGGGGGGGGTTTTAAGAATGGGNGGAAAGGGGAGAAAAGCGCTGAAGTTTACACAAGATATACAGTAGTAGTTGAAGAAAAGTCGTGATACGGCGGTCCCATTCTACCATAAGAAGAAGCTCCTTGAAGTCATCAGGGACTTCAAGACAACCCGGGGAGTTTGGAGGGAGGACGGCTGCACTGACGTGTACTCTCCTTGATTTACAATGAGGTCATTAAATGACTCAAGTTAATTCAGAAGGGAAAGTTTTGCTGATGGAAATGAAGAGGTTTCCTAATTCGTATAGAGACACACAGGACAAGAACAGGATACAGCTTGTTTTAAATTAGGCAGTTCACCTCTTGCATCTGACACGTTCCAACCTCCCCCCCTCCCCCTCCCACTCCCTGTGGTGTGTATGAGATTACTAAAGGCGCACTTCTCTAAAAAAATCCGCTTTATCTTTGTTCTTTCCATCCTGTTGTGTTACGGAATGATGGCACAAGATGGCCTTCTGCGCAACAACTGTTAATAAAGTAAATACAATTAAATAAACAGAAATGATTTGTTTTCCCTGTGGCGCTACAGCCCCAATTTGGGTCTTGGCCTACGTCCATGAAACTCTCCGTTTCACTTCGGTTTACTAGATCTTAGGCATTAAATAGGACTCCTTGGGCAGGTGATCAGCTCGTCACAAGGTTTCTACCTGTACGCAAACACAGGAAATCCACAGACACTGAACATAAATGCTCTAAGTTGGATTCGAACCCGCGATCCCGGCTTCCGGACGTGGGACGACAGTGCATGTCTTAGACCGCTCGGCTACCGTGACCGGCGAAATGATGATTACGTTAGGATTAATTTGTATTGCTTTAATCTTTTACTACTGCAGGTTCCCCTTCTATAGAACCACCTGATGATGACGTATACAATTGAAGCGTGCTGTGGCAAAGGTAAAGTTGTCCATGCGCTTAACTAATAAAGCACTACACCATGAAGCGTATGGGGGAGTGGATGTATAGATCCACATTATAATGACCTCGGCAATTGCTGGATGATGTGAGTGATCAGCTTCACGCCTCTGCCGCTTTACCCCCGGCGAAAGAACCCCCAGTACGCATTGGATAGGAGGGTGTGTGGGCCACAGGACCAATCTGGACGACGTGGAGGAGAGAAAATTCTTGACCCTACCGGGGCGAGAACTGCGACCCCTCGGTCGTCAAGCCCTTCGCCAGTCGCTATAGCTGCTGCTCTATTCCTGCTCCTAAGATTAATACTGACTTTCAATTAATTTATATTTGATACTATTAACTTTATTAACAGTTGTTGTGTAGATGGTCACCTTGCACCTTGATCCCAATTACCGTTTGCAACGCCGTATTAACGTTTATATCAACATTAACTCTGCCACAGTTTGAATGGTACGGTTAAATTTCTGAAAGTGTTTGTAGCGATGATACATCATTTTCAAGTATGTATAGACCTACGAGTCAGTTTGCAATATTGGACTCTCGCTGCAGGTCAGCACTATGTTGCTCTTCACGCTGAATTGGGCTCTCGTGGGAAGTAATTGGTCACGTCACGAGATAGGCTAATAATCCAGGAGGCTCGTAGATTAATCCTGTTGAACTCACACGATCACTGATACGTCCAGGGACAGACTAAGAGTTGTTGGGGCTCCGGGACGGTGAAAATGTGGAGGTTCCTATCAGTAACAGCATATTTAGGTTATAAAAATCCATTTTTTTTCTTATTTCTTTTATCTCCATGGAGCTGAGCCCTTCGTGAGAAGAAGCCAATTCTGCAGCTACTCAAGAATTTCCCAGCATTTTATGGAATCCGAAGGTTCATTACCGTGTTCACAAGAGCCCTCCAGCCGTCCCTATCCTGAGCCAGATCAGTCCAGTCCATACCACCCCATCCTATCTCTCTAAGATCAATCCTAATATTATCCTTCTATCTATGTTTAGGTCTTCTAATGGCATCTTTCCTTGAGGCTTTCCCACCAAAATCATTACGTGCATTCCTCATCTACCCCGTAAGTGCTACATGCCCTGCCCATCTCATCCTCCCTGACTTTATCATTCTAATTACACTTGACGAGGAATACAAGTTATGAAGTTAGTCATTACGCAGTTTCCTTATGTCTTATAACGCTTAAAATACAAACTAACTGTTCATGATTTCAAAGAATAAATTTCTGAATGAAATGCGTAGATTATCTTGTATTTCTATATTGTTGGGGCCCAGAACTACCGCCCCGTTTCCTCCCCATTAATAAAAAATGTAAAAGCTGAGGTTGCTCCTGGGCTTATCTAATTAAGCACTACGCCATGAAGGCGTATGGGGGAGTGGATGTATAGACCTATACTTTCTTGACCTCGATACTAGTAAAAGGTGAGTGGTCAGCTTCACGCCACGGCCGCTTTACCCCCGGAGAAAGAGTCCCCGGAACTCATTGGCAGGAGGTGCCGACCCCAGAGCCGGTCTGGATGACGTGGAGAAGAGAAAATTCTTGATCCTCCCGGGACTCGAACTCCGACTCCTCGGTAGTCCAGCCAGTAGCCCGCCTCACTCCCCAGTAATATAGTATTTCAAAAATAAATATTGTGTTTGGAATATTGTGAATTGAATGTTTATAACACCGGGAAGTTTGATTTTAGAATCAGTATGGTTTGTATATTGGTTCTAGGCCTGCATGGGAAAATAAAGAATGTGATTCATTTTCGAAGATTTCTCGAAAAATATTTCATGGATGCTATAAATTAAATGAATTATTGAAAATCAAATTAAGAAGTAGTTCCTATCGTAAAACATGCAAATTAATATTATGCAAAATTTGGCTATGTATAAACAAGAAAGATATGGATCAAAAGGGCACATCTCCACGTCACTTCTGAAAGTCAAATTAGGGGCGTAGAATACAAAGGCAGTTCACGTTTGAGCTCCCTTTGTGAATGTAATAGTTTGGGGCAAAGGGTTCATTTGTTTAAAGGAATCGAAGAGGCTTTCCTCTTGGGGCCTACTCATGGAATATGCAAAACAGCCCAGTGTCAGTGTTGTCATCACATTCTATACCTCACGCATGTATTACGTCATTCCGTATAAACCATTACATCGGGTCTAGTAACGCGTTCTTTTCTACAGTGTACACAAAATTGTTGTCCGCTTAATACGTTTACGGGATATTAGAACGTTATGTAATTTTACAAAAAATGAGTAAGTCTTTTCTCTCTACACTAAAACTCTCGCACCTTATAGTGGTGTATAACACTGAGGATTTCCATTAAAATTCATTTACCTCACGAGTTGCATTTTTGACTCACATTATATATGTGAAATGTACCCATGTTCACAGTGGCTTCCATTAAAATTAATGAAAAACTGTTTCTCTGCTTTAGAGTAAGGTAACAGTGAGGTAAAGTAAAGCTATCCCTGTAACAGACCGTGGAGCCCCATAGGGTTGTGAGATGTTGGGGTTCCCACATTTTCTAGACAATGGACTCATAGATGGCGTTAAGGTTGTCAGCCTTACGCGCCGGTCGCGCTTTACCCCCAAGAATATTGGAAGAATATTCCTGGTACTCATTTCTGTTAGAGGCTGAGTCGACCTTAGGGCCATAGTGTGGCTGGAAGGATTAGGCCAATTGAAAAATTCAATCACCTCGTCGGGATTTGATCCCACAACCTTCCGGCTTGTAACATAGTGCCTCAAACAGCTACGCTACCGCGTGCCCCATTTTAGAGTAATATTATTTTAAATCTTTGTTTTCATCATTGATGAAGCTGAGAAATATACAGGTTTAATATGAGGGTTGTTTCAGGAAGATCACAAGTATGAAGCCAAAAAAAGTGGTAGTGTTTATCAAATAATTGTTATACTATTACAGTTAATGACTTCAGGTTGAAGTAATTTTAAAGTGCGACATGGAGCATCTGTCTACAAACATTTGCAAACATCTATCTGTATGGAAAATATTATCACATATATGAGTGTTACTCACGACGGCTTTTTGGATTTCATATTGGATTTGTTGACCACTTTAACACAAAACACTTAATTACACTTACAGCGTCATCGCTTATCTCCACACTTTCAAATCACAGTTAACAAGCACACTGGTGTTCTCGATCTCTTACTAAACGTATACTGGCAACGGCTTCTAAGAGTGGACAATTTTCAGCTTCCCCTCTCACATTCTGTCTACACGGCGGCTCCCTTCCAACTGAACACTCTTGCTCCAACTAATCTTCTCTTTGCAGACTGTCAATTGACTATTAACAAACCTCTAACCTTTTCCCTTGCTTATAATATCTCGACACGGACCGCAAGGAGAACACCGTCCCTCTGTTGCATGCGTATCCATTGCAGCGGGAACGTGTTTACCGAGCCGTACTCCAGCAGCGGCCGTCTATTCTTGCTTACTAAGAATCTATTGCTTAGAAACGGAGTTCGGTCCGTTGCCTTTTTCTCGGCCGTTGCCTAGAAACAAATGTTTCAGACCCGTTCTCTAGCAACTGCTTTGAGCAAATACGCCACAGTATTACATTCCTCTGTTTTGGGTTAAGTCCTCCGTCAGTCCTGTTCGAACGCGTCAAATAACAGATCGAATTTCACGAGCTCAGTAAAGGATTAACATTTAGCAGCCACGCACAGAAAATATTCTGTAAGATTTGAGGCTTTCACGGCGGTGACTATGAAGAAAGCAGTCTTCTGGGATTTGGCACCGTGTATATGTGGTGTTAACCGACGTTTCGGAGGAACGTATCGCCTCCATCTTCAGGGTAGAAGAAAAAATATAAGAAATCTGCAAGCGGAGAGACCGTGAGAACGTTCCTCGGAAACGTCGGTTAACACCACATATACACGGTGCCAAATCCCAGATGACTGCTTTCTTCAGAAAATATTCTTTTTATATTCCTACATGACCGTAAGAAAGGTGAATATTTTCATCACTGAAGGGAGGGTTAGAATTTGTATGCCATTATACAGTATTCTATGACGGAATACAGGCCTTAGTATAGAAATGAAAATAAAAAGTACAACTCGAGTAATACTTTAATTTTGATATCCTAGTGATAAAATCTGCAACATATCTGTAAAACTGAATGCTAGATTTTTTTTGGTGTCTTCATGTTCTGTAAGGAACATGTATAATTTCTTTTTAAAAGGCCAATTTTGCTTCCAAATGAGCAGCTACTTCTCCTGCCTTCATACACACTTATTTTGAATGGGCAGTTGCTTTTCTGTTTTACGGAAGTATGATTTGAAAAATATGATGCTATCAGTGATGAACGGAGAAGTTCATGGAGGTAGGCCTAGGCCCACTGGGGCTGTAGTGCCAAGGGGGGAAAAATCAGTGATGAAACTGATGAATTATACAATCTTTAATACGTTCGTTTCAAACGTTAATATATATAAGTATCGCAATTCCGAGGGTCTTGATGAAATTTCAGTCGAAATTCAAACAGAACTGACTTGCTTTTAGGCAGAGCCCACTGCCTCCGTGGTGACGGGTTCAGATACAACTGTGTTTCGGTTCCTATATGTTCCATATTGGCTTATATTTATGATATCTTCTTTACGTTAGATCTTCAGTGTCGTTAACGGCATGCATTATAGAGTACCATTCATAATATCGCATCTCTTTGTCAGGATAATGTTCTTTTGAAACATACGGCAGTGTAGGTCTGATGTGCTTTTAATGTAGGACATGCAGTGTTTTCTGAAGGCTAGGCGCAACGTTGCAATCTAATTGCAATTATTTCGAATTGGAAGGATTCCGAACTAAAGCGCTTGATACAATTCGTAGATCCTCTTCAGCCACATCGTTTCTTTATCTTCGCTCTTGTTTTAAATCTGCAAAGCTACCACTTCATTCTTATCATTCATTGGTGTTAAGGTCAGTTCCTGTTCTTTGTATGGCCGTATATTCAGGAATTTATAATAATATATTTCAGCATCCTTTTGCATTGATACGTCACTCATCCACTTCTTTCCGTGTCTAATGAAATATAAAATTGTATTTTAAAGTGTTATTACAACAGACAAACAAAAACAAATGCCGTGGTTTTAGTCCGCAAAGGAACTATACCGACCGAGCGACCGCCGCTTGTCAGCGAAGTTAGTTCCAACTTTAGTGGATAGAGGATGTCGCGTGGTCAGCGGAACGAATCCCTACGACCGTTAAAGTGTTAGTACAATCACATTTAAATTTCCTAAATATCATTAAAATCACATTTTACTTTCCTGTTGCGACATGTTTCGGCCCTATAAGGCCGACAGATACCGCCGCACCCTGTCAACTCTATGTCGTTGTTTGAGAACGTAGGCCCACGCCTCTCTCACGCTACCTTCATATTGCGACGTTCACGCTTTGTTCCCTTGGAACGTAGTTCTCCGTAGTCGGGGGTGTTAGCAGTGCCAGTGTGAATTTGGCAACGTCGGATACCAACTCCGCCGTATTGACACAGCTTATGGCCCGAAAATAATACATTATACGCTGTAGTTGTAAAGGCTTAAAACAGTATACGTATTATCATGCGTTACGAAAGCCACATTGAACACACTTGTTATAGTCCATGTAGAATGACGTTTCATTTAGACCTAATTTCGACCTGTTTTATAGAAACATATAAAATACAAACCGTTTCATAAAAATCCCTCTGATCTCAATTGCTTTTAGCTCTGAATCTAATTTACGATAGTAAAATTTAAAGAGAATATTAGCAGGGACAGATGTAACGTTTATATTCCAGGTGCTGCAAGTTATAAATTACAAACCACGAGGTTCAAATTACAAGCTACAAATTTTCCATATGTTTGCGTGTAGTAACGCACAAACATCCGGCCCATACTGAAACTCCTGCTAGGGTCTACGTAACAAACAGACATTGACTGATGCGACGGTTTCACAACTGTGTTCCTTCATTTCATGAACTGCTCTTGGTAACTACGGAATTTAGAAGTGTCTTTGACACATCCCAAGAATAAGAAGGCTAGTGGTTTAAGTTCGGTGACCTCGGATATCAAGAGACTGGTCCCATTTTCCACGTCAGAAGTTCTAGTATCTAGTTCTAAACAGATCGTTGCGCTTCCTGAACACAGTTGCTTTGCGCGCCATCTTGCTCAAAATGTATCAAGTTATGCAGAATATCCACAATTTAGCCACAATGAGGTCCATAACATATACAAATAGCTAGCACCTCTATGTTGCTGTCGGGTGTTAAGCAGAATATTTGGACCGAAGAGAGATGAAGTGACAGGAGGTTGGAGAAAACTGCATAATGAGGAGCTTCATAACTTGTCCTCTTCTCCAAGTATAATTAGAATGATCAAGTCAAGGAGGCTGAGGTGTGCAGGGCATGTAGCACGAATGGGGGGGACGAGGAATGCATGTAGGATATTGGTGGGAAAGCCAGGATGAAAGGGACCATTGGGAAGACCAAGGTGTAGGTGGGTGAACAATATTAAAATGGATCTTAGAGAGATAGCATAGCGGCCTCCGTAGTCTAGAGGTAACGTTCCCACCTCATAACTCGTGGTACGCGGGTTCAAATACCCGGCGGAGGTCGTCGAATTTTGAAGGGCGGAAAAATTCAGGGAACAAGTCCTCCGGGAGGGACTTTAAGCCGTGTGTCCCGTGTCGTAACTTTACCGCACGTAAAAGAACCTCATATCTCCAAAGGAGATCACTGAGCCAAATTACGGACGTTTCCCGCCCAACAGTAGTCTCTAAGACCTCTGATAGATGGGGGAAGTATTATAGACACCATCAAGCAAGTGGAGGCCGAACTCGCTTGCTCGTCGGGACTGATGGGACGTACCATTATCGGTAGGGTATAGAGACTGGTAGAATATAGAGGGAAGCACAATGGACCAGTACATGTCTAAGTGCATGGGGAAACCCACCCTCTCCAATAACTACTAACTAACTAACTAACTAACTAACTAGAGAGATAGGATGGGATGGCATGGATTCGATTAATCTGGCTCAGAATAGGGGCCAGTGGAGGGCTCTTGTGAACACGGTCATGAACCTTGGGGTTCCATAAAATGCTAGGAAATTCTTTAGTAGCTGCAGAATTGGTGTCTCCTCCAGAAGGGCTCAACTCCATGAGTAAGTACGAGTAAGTAAGTAAGTAAGTAAGTAAGTAAGTAAGTAATGAAGTAAGTAATGTCGCTATCGGCAAGTCTGTACGCTTTCTGCTCCGACAGTGCACAAGGGACATTCACTTTCAGGGTGTTTCGTTGCAACTAGATAGAAGCCCTTGGGTTCTCTACGCCCCAAATACGATAGTTGTACGTATTTACCTTGCCAGACATGGAAATTCGCGTCCTCACAAAAACAAATATTAGTTTCATTATCCGATGTAACACCAAGAAAATTCACGTGCACAAAAAAATTGGACGACCTTCTTTGTCACTGTCACTTGGAGCACGAAGTAACAGCCGTCCCAATGGCGCCGTATGCAGATTTCTCTTCATAACCCGTCGTATATTGCAAGTGGGGTGGGACTAAATCCCTTGGACTGCGGCCACTTCTGGCCTATTGTACCAGCCCCAGATGATAGGTGAGGGTGATTGTGGAGTAATTGGTGGAATGAAGATTGGCAGGGGAAAACCGAAGTACTCGGAGAAAACCTATCGCAGCGCCACTTTATCCACCACAAATCCCACTTGACCAGACCCGGGATCGAAAGCGGGCAGCCGCGGTGGGAAGCCAGCGACTAACCGCTTTAGCTATGGCGCGGCCAACCCGTCGTATAAGCGTGGGTCGCTCGTGCAGATGGTGAGAGTTCGGCAAATGGACTTCGTAGGCTGCGTAAAAATGCCTCTCTAACTCATTCCACATTTGTGCCACTGTTCCATGGTGGCCCAGTCCACCCTTCTTGCAGAGGCGGCCATCCTCTGTAAGCTGTCAATACCATTGCCTCATTCGGGTTCTTAAAAGTCGCCGTTCCACTATTGCCACAGATTTTGTAGCATATACTACTATACTACACTTGCTCTTGAGGATTAGCCATATTCTTTAATTGGTGCATGCAGCACCAACCTGCGGCGAAAAGTGGAAACACTGTTTTGCCGGGAAGTCTGACCCTTCCTATAACATGTGACACTCAATTCATGTTTTCAACTGAAGTAGCTTCAGAAGCAGTAACACTTGAAGTAGATCAGCTCATCGTGAGGCTTCACGTGACCTCTGAGGTACATGAATCTCCGGGTCAGAACCTCTGAATTATATATTCTGCCTTCAGATATAAAAATTTTGTTCATAGCACGCGAAATATTGATAACAGTATGTCTGTGTCGAACTGTACCGACATGCCAAGGCAGACTCTTTCCATGGCGATGGGTTTAGAAGGCCTAACCTGTCGCATGTACCAGGAGATTTCTATCCATCACACCGTCATACTTCGTGCGCTGAGGCTATGTGAAACAGATAATCCCGCCGTACTTACTGGGATAATACCATGCATTAGGCTTCAGTGTCACCTGCAACCGCAGGGAGACACAGCATACAGTATGAATATGGAACTTAACAAATAGCGGTCGAGTGTACAAAAATGCATTATGACATCATCATTGGTTAGCCCCTGCAGTATTTTAAACGTGAAACTAATTTACGAACGCATTTCGTGGCAAAATATACTGTCCTGAGAGGAGAAAACGACGGAAGGTTGGAGATAATGGAATAAAAAATAAACATCCAGAGCAGGATTTACAATGTGGAGGCCTGGGGGAAATAAAAATATGAAGGCCCATATAAGTAACAACGGATTTCGGTCATGAACATTTTCCGTGATTTAGAGATGCAAATGTCTAGGTGAAATCAGCGGATTCTATTTCTGATTTGTGGAGGTCTCTGTAAAACCGGCCCCGTTGTTCCCCATTAAATTGGGCCTCGAGACCTTCATAATATAACTAAGGAGGACGGATGAAATTGGAGAGGCATGTGGCACGTATTGAAGAAATGAGAAGTGTTTAGACAAATTAGTCGGGAAATCTGAATGGAAGAAATTGTTTTGGGGATTTAGGCATATGTAGGAGGATAATATTGTCTCCAATTTGTCGTGGTGGTGGGGCTTGCGTGACTCTGTGACCTGGAGAGCTATGCCGGCTGTAGTTTAACTACCGGTAGGGTCACCCATGTCGGAAAGGCCAAAGGGCAGAGTCCAGACTAAGAGAGATACCCTGGTCCTCCAGGTTGGGGGTTTGGCATGGGGCTAACAACGTCATCCTGTAAAACAAAACGAATTTTGTTCAGAAACCTAACAGCCAGCCTCGGGTCATCATGCGTGGGTCCATTCCTATGGCAGCATGTATTGGTTGTGGAGACTGGTTGTAGAGGAGGCCAAGGCTCACCCAGGGCTATAGCACCGAGTGGTAGGTAGGTAGGTAGGTAGGTAGGTAGGTAGGTAGTGTCTTTCATGTCTTAATGTAAATCGGACATGAGGATGTGGAATCAGTTCAACTAGTTGAAGTGAAGATGTGCACCATGAGAGGCCTTGAAATTTTTGGCACTAAAATCACGGAGGTTTTTTTTTGTGTGTAGGTTTTGCGCTCTTTTCAGTTACTATCCCAGCATTCGCCTGAAAGGCTGAGGAGTACCATGGAAGAAAGCAGTCGGGATAATATTGCCTAGGCTGCAACTGGAACCGGGTCTCTCCAGCTTCAGCCAAATTGCTCAGTCGGAAGTACAGTGTACTGCACTTAACGATACCGGCTTATTAAAAGTACGCTGGCGTTAGCATAAACGTACTTTCTGATGTCTTTTGTCTTTCCGTGGTGACGTAAACTGAATAGAAGGGGGTGAGGTGAGAGGGTATTCACATTTGCCTGCTCGACTGATATAGTTTGAGTCTTTGAGCAAAAAATTAGTACATAACTTCAGTTACATACAAAATGTTTGAGTACATAGGGACACTTGTTACCTGCAGGATCAAACTTTATTCATGCTTTGACAGTACGGCGTCTTTTAAATGCCCACTGATGTTAATGTTAGGGTCCTTTGAGTTTGTGTAATGAAGAGGTCTCGGCATCCTTTCATATAGTAACCATTCTGGCTGTGATTAAGGCAAAGAATTTCTCTGGGACGTCGCTTGGGCGACGTGCTTTGTCACAAAGTCCGCGGCGTCGCAACTACGTAAATGAAACGTGTATGTAGCCAAATTGCTTCAAGTACGAAGTGTGCTTTAAAAGCACAGTACACATTTTTTTGTGGAAGGTTTGAATAAAGTGGGGCGTTATTTTCAAGTATAAACGTGTTTTGAGACTTTTGGAATATTTGTATTATCTGCTTATTATATTAGAACCGGGATAGCGCAGTCGGTACAGCGACTGGCTAAGGGATGGACGACCAAGGGGGCGGAGTTCGAGTCCCGGTAGAGGCAAGAATTTTTGCTTTTCCATGTCGACCAGACCATTCCCCATCTAGCCTCCTATACAGTGAGTACCAGGGGCCCTTTCCCTGGTGGTAAAGAGGTCGGGGCATGCCGAGATCAAGAAAACGTGGGTCTATACATCCACTTCCCCTTACGTCTTCTTGGCGTAGTGCTTAATTAGTTAAGTACAGTTACAACTTTACCTTTGTTTCTTTTTACCTCTGTTTTTAATTTTAGAATCTGTATTCATTCAAGTGCAATAAGTAATATATTGTGCATCTTAATTTGTTTTTAATGAGCTCTAAATAAATCGGTTAATATAATTCATCATTTAAAGACAATCAGCGCAATTGAAATCAAATGAGAGCGAGTGTCATAATTACAGAATATTGTTTATAAAAGGGCACTGAAAACCATCTTTCGCGAGGAACACAAGTTATATTAAATGAAGTTATTGAGATTTATTTAAAGCTCAGATTTAAGCAAAGGATGACTTTCAAGGCATGGATGGTACCAGAATTAGATTATTGCCAAAGTTTCTTAACATATATTGTATCTACATACATGCACTGAGACACATTTGGGTGAAATCCATCCAAGATCGGTGCTTTACATGTGTGTACTTATCACTTTATATGATATTTACAGAACATTCCTCTTCGATCGTAATTAAGGCTGATATAATGGCCACAGCTCCCAAAATGTTTATATTAATGTTTCATTCTACATTTCTTTACTCACTAATGGAGCTGAGCCCTTTTTGAGAAGCTGTCAATTGTGCAGTAATTCAAGTACTTCCCAGCATTTTATGAAACCCGAAAGTTCATTATCATGTTCACAAGAGCCCTTCACTGGTCGCCATCCTGAGCCACATCAATCCAATCCATACCATCCCATCCTCTCTCTCTATGATCCATTTTAATTTTGTCCACCCACCTACATCTTGGTCTTTCCAGTGGTCTCTTTCCTTCTGGCTTTCCCACCAACATCCTATATGCATTCCTCTCCTCTCCAATTCGTGCTACACACCCTGCGTATCTCATCCTCCTTGACTTGATCATTCTAATTATACTTGGAGAAGAGTACAAGTTATGAAGTTCCACATTATGCAGTTTTCTCCACTCTCCTGTCAGTTCATCTCGCCCTTCAGAGAAATAATGAACGTAGATAAGGAATTCAGAAACTTACGTAATTTGCTTCAAAAATTGTAACGGAAATTCCTAATTGAGTCCAAGGGATTTCCAAACTCGGTCTTTGTGAGTAGGCGTCACTGGTTGATGCGAATTTTCCAATATTCAGATACAATTGTGTTACTGGCGGTGAAAACTGACATTACATATACTTTACCGGATGAGGTCTAAGTCATTTTTCTAATTCTTGTGAAATATATAGTACTTTGAACAGAGTGTAAAACTGTTTTTAAAGGCATGTACCCAACAGCAGGCAGTTTCATAAGAAAAGTGAGAAGCACGAAGTCAGATTTATGCAAGACACACTCAGTCTATAGAGGCCAAAATAAAATTCACTGAGTTAACCTGTAACACAAGCCGCTCCATAGCTCAAGCGGTTAGTTAGTTAGTTGGAGAGGGTGGGTTTCCCCATGCCTGTATTGGTCCATTGTGCTTCCCTCTATGATTTCTACCAGTCTCTATATCCTACCGGTATTGGTACTTACCATCAGTCCCGCCCAGCCAGCGAGACCGGCTCTACTAGCTGAGAGGTATCTATAATGCTTCCCCCATCTACCAGAGGTATTAGACACTGCTGTTGGGCGGGAAACGTCCGTAATTTGGCTCAGTGACCTCCTTTGGAGATATGAGGTTCTTTTACGTGCCGTAAAGCTACGACACGGAACCCACGGCTTAAAGTCCCTCCCGGAGGACTTGTTCCCTGAAATTTTCCGCCCTTAAAAATTCGACGACCTCCGCCGGGTATTTGAACCCGCGTACTACGAGTCATGAGGTGGGAACGAGCTCAAGCGGTTAGTCGCTGGGTCCCCACTGCGGCGGCCCGGGTTCAATCCCGAATCTGGTCAAGTGGGATTTGTGGTGGACAAAGTGGCGCTGGGGCAGGTTTTCTCCCAGTACTTGAGTTTCCCCTGCCAATTATCATTCCCCCAATTGCTCCACAATCACCCTCCCCTATCATCTGGGGCTGGTACAGAAGTGGCTGTAGTACAAGGGACTTAGTTTCACCCCACTAACAGTAATAAAAAATACCTGTAACACACATCCAGAACATGAAATTTATTTAATTTAGTTAAATAGCTTCAGTATAGAGGCAAACTGTCACGGCCTACCATTAAGCGTTTACTTCATGCAATTTGTATGGAGAACGGCCTACTCATATAGTACTCATATGTAAGCGAGCATTGTACAGACTTGTTGGAGCATATGTTTTCTTGACAGTCGCAGTGACACAAGAAACTCGACTTCTTGTATGGACACCGAAGGTTCATTGCCGCAGACGAACTCACCGCTCGTTGAAATCCCGAGGCAGACACATTTAGTACATATCGGTATAGCCCCTATTCACACGTATATATCATTGTATTTACTGGTAAGTTTATCGAGTGGTCATTCTAGTCGGAAAGCCTTCCCACTGAAATGTGTGCGCTTCACATGTATCATTAAATAATCTTGTAATAAGACTGCATAAAAGAACAAAATACAAACTCCGTGGTTTTAGTCCGCAAGCGAACTATATCGACCGAGCGACCGCCGCTTGTAGGCGAAGTTAGTGCCAACTTTAGCGGATAGAGGGTGTCACGTGAGCAGCGAAACGAATCCCCACGGCCGTTAATTTCGGTTTTCTAGACAGGAGCCTCTATTTCCTTGAAATAACTCTTCAGTTATCCTCACGAGGCTGAGTGGACCCCGTCCCAGTCCCAGTACTTGTCAGAAAATCCGGTAGCGCTGGAAATCGAACCCGGGACCTCTGAATCTGTAGCCAGGAACTCTAACCACTAGACCACAGAGGCATTCTATGTTCATAATATACATATACTCACTCTTTCATGAATACATATCAGGTTATGAAGAAAGTTGTCTTCTGGGTTTAGGCACCGTGTATTCTTCGTTTTGGCCGACGTTTCGGAGGAACGTAGCGCCTCCATCTTCAGAGCAGTTGAATAGCTGCGGAGAGCAGTAGCTGTGGTGATAGGATGTGGAAGGTGCTGCTTATATACGAAGTAGGCAGGGAGGGGTGGTTAGGGAGAACGGACCAATGGGAACAGTGGAGAGCGATAAGGCCATATATGGTGTGTGACTAAGGGAGAGGGGGAACGGCCAGTGAGTACAGGAAACTTGAGGTCAATAGCACTAGGAAGT
>NW_019720583.1:1644959-1659635 GCF_002891405.2 Cryptotermes secundus
CACACCATATATGGCCTTAATCGCTCTCCACTGCTCCCATTGGTCCGTTCTCCCTAACACCCCCCCCTGCCTACTTCGTATATAAGCAGCACCTTCCACATCCTATCACCACAGCTACTGCTCTCCGCAGCTATTCAACTGCTCTGAAGATGGAGGCGCTACGTTCCTCCGAAACGTCGGCCAAAACGAAGAATACACGGTGCCTAAACCCAGAAGACAACTTTCTTCATTGTCATCGCCGTGAAAACCTCAAAACTTACCTACATTTCAGGTTAGCTTAAAGTTTGTAGCATTTTGTCTTCAGTGCTGTAAAAGTGTACAGAAAGACTGAAATCAGGTTTCAAGATCATTACCATCGCCATCACCATCATCATTTTATGAGTTAAACGAACCGCCTGTTAGACCTCAGATATTTCCTTCCACCTTATTCTTGGTCTTCCTGTGTCTCATCTGTCAGGCGGACGATGGTTAAGGCTGGAATATGAATCTGTTCCTTGCTTTACAAACGCAGTTTCCATTTCTCTGTATATTCTGTAAGATACCCCGATCATTTCATGTATCCTCATTCCTTAATTAGTCTGTCCTAGTGCAATAATTGGCAATTCTTACGTATTTAATTTCTGCTGCCTCAAGTCTATACCGGCATTTCTTCTTAGATATTCATATTTAGCAACCATATAAAAACACTGGTAACACCATAACCTTATAAATCTTTTAATTTTTGCTTTTCCTATCTTTTCTTTTCAACGTTCTTGTAATTACACTGCATACGTTCGAAATTTATTTATCCCTATTATTTTAATCTTCATCTTAATTACAGCATATGTATCATTTTAGTGCCGATTATAGTCGCCGCGCAGTTTAAGTCATGAACCGTCTTCGCCCGCTGGAACACTGGGTTCATGGGTTCAAATCCCACTCTGAGCATTAATGTCTTCTTGTGCGTTTATTCTGTGTTTGTGTTGTCCTGTATTTAGGTAGAGGCCTTGCAATTAGCTGATCACTCGTTCAAGGAGTCCTACCGGCTGTGTAGGATTAAGAAACTGAAAAAGCTGCCAATGTCCAAAGGGCTGTAGAGCCAGAGAGAGAGAGAGAGTAGTTCATTATTTGATTATTTATGGAACGTAGAATATGGTTTAATTACTGGATCGGTGTGTATTTGAGTAAATATTTTTGGTTACAAATTTACATGAAATGAAAGCATTAATATTTCTAGCCGCGTGTTTCTTATCACTGATGAACTTTGCGAGTCGAAATTAACCAGCTTACACCTAGTTGTATTAAACTAAGTCAGCTCAGTTTCTTACCAGCGGGTTGAGTCCGAGAGGCCCATAAATCACCACCTTGACATTTTAAACTCACATTACGAAACAAGGTCGTGCTTCATGACGTAAGAAAGGAGACACAAATCGTTCCACCAACACCAAACTCCGCTCTTTTAAAGGGCAATGGTTTGCAAACTGCAGTAATTTCGGGAACTTGTACATTCGAGATTAGAGTCGTTTGTTCTAATTTAGTTTGTTACGGCAGCGTGACATACAAGTTACAAAAATTGCAGAGACATGGAGCAAGATAATTTATTCTGGTTAGCTTGCGAATGAAGAATCAGTGAACGTGTAAGAAAAGAAGGGATCATGCTTAAGCAACCACGTGGTTCATCGTAATTAAAGGTATCTGGCAGTCAGCTCCAGGAAATAATGTAGAAATATATGTTGCAGAAATCCTTTTTAAAAAATTCCAGATGTTATTAGGAATCTGATATGTGTAGTATACTTATATTTTTTATTAACATTAATTTATTTAATTGTAATTGTATTTGCATTGTATTCATTGTGTGTAGTGTATCCTTTATTGTCTCTGTAGTTTTGTTTGGTATGCTTTGTTTGAGTGTGGTGTGTTATTTTGTGTGATGTGAGTTATTTGTGTGTTGTGTCTTACTGTAGTACCACTGCCATCGGGTAAAAATCCATTTGCAGTTTAAATAAATAGTAATAACAATAAATACATATTATATGGAGGAATTTGAAGTCATGGTAAGCCACGTTGCACAAAGAGACAGTTCTACAGGATAATGTTCGAATTCGTAGAAAGATATCCAAGAGCTTTGTCCGGTAATATCAGATTTTATTTTAACAATAAATTGTTAGTACTGTGCATTAAATATTTTTACACCCGTCGCCACATGAATTTCTTATAAAAATATACAAATGTAGATCATTTATATTAAAATCATAAAACCTCAAAAACACGACGTATTTCTACCATTATTGGGTCATCATCAGGTGTATGTTTGTGCTTAGGGGCTGAACTTGTTTTTCAATATGGATCCATATTTCGAATGTGAGTATATAAGATGTAATATTATGCATCAATTCAAAACCTAAGCGCAGGTAATACCCCTGATGACCCAATAAGGATTGGAACATGTGGTGTTTTAATATCTAAGAACAAAGGAACAAACGAATATTTGTAAGATTTGAGGTTTTCACGGCGGTGAGTTTGAAGAAAGCCGTCTTCTGGGATGTGGCGCCGTGTAGAAATTGTGTTAATGCCCTCCATTTAACCTTCCCTTCTCTCCCCCTGACACATTTATTATTATTATCGGAGAGGGTGGGTTTCCCCATGCACCGCGACCAGTTGTTGATCTATTGTACGTCCCCCTTTGATATTCTACCAGTCGCCATACCCTACCGATAGTGGTGCGTGCTATCAGCCCCTTTCAGCCAACGAGGTCGGCCCTCGGTACCTGATATTTCCCCATCTACCAGAGGCATTGGAAACTGCTTGGGCGGGAAACTTTTTACCCAGTTTTGCTTAGAGCTCCCCTAGAGACATGAGGATCTTTTACGTGCCGTAAATCTACTACACGGGACCCACGGCTTAAAGTCCCTCCCGGAGGTCTTGTTCCCTGAATTTTTCCGCCCTTAAAAATTCCACGACCTCCGCCGGGTTTGAACCCGCGTTTGAGTCATGAGGTGGGAACGTTACCCCTAGACTACGGAGGCCGCACTCCCCCTGACACATACTCTATGCTAGCTCTGGCCCACTACCTGCTGGCCATTCCACAAGACCCTTCCCCTCCCCTCTCTACTATTTCACTATGTAGCCACTCTCACTTTCCTCCTTCTCTTATACAGCTGTGTTTACTCGACTGGACTCAGTCTGTTGCACCTGCTCTAGCTGGTTCGCTCGCGGTTTTATTCTTGTCTTCTACCCTGAAGATGGAGGCGATAAGTTCCTCCGAAACGTCGGTTAATACAATTTATACATGGCGCCACATCCCAGAAGACTCATTCTTGAAACGAATATTTGTTTATTTCGAATGTTTAATGAAGCCCTATTTAGATGTGAGGCGAAGAAAACCAATAGTGCTTTGTTTCAATTTATGATTCCGCTGTTCTAGTGAAGAAATTGAATAAAGCACTAAGAAAGTCGGATAATCCGTCATCTTGCAGAATTACACCCTGGCCTTCAGGGAGCTACGGAGCTGCCCTCTGTTGTAGTAGTAAGTAATAGTCTTCAAATGATACCGGACAAGCACGGAAGTGGTTGTCCTGCCACAAGCTATCTCCGTAAGTGTGGAAGAGAAACACGGAGACAACCCTAGTCACTTGTGGTAATGACCATAAAGGAAAGTCACGGATACTAAACCGAAAGCAAGACACGCGAGAACCTTACATGCAGCGTGCTTTCATGGCTGTCGTAGGGTTAGGTTGCTGACTGCTCCCATACTGCCTATCGATTTGTGAGTACAGATAGAAGAGGTTACCACAGCTTTAAATGGTGGTTGTGACAAACGTTACATCGGCGAAATAAGCAGACCCTTTAAAAGTACGCTTAACCTGACACAAGATCTGATTGAAAAATCAAAATTAGCCCAACATGCATGCGAAGAAGGGCACAAAATATGTTGGAAAGAAGCAAAGGTCTTGCAGACTGAACCAGACACCACATACATGAAATACAAGGAATCCGCCCACATGTCCCTGCTGGACCATCCGATGAGCCAACCCAGTGTGGATATCTCTCCCATCTGCACCCCCGTTATCACAACAGATCTCGAAACCTAGAAGTCTGTCCAGTGTAGATTGAGTAGGTAAACTTGTTTTTCTTGTGTTGGTACCATACGGAGAATTTCATTTCGCCAGTGATGATTTCTGTCTTGATAGCTCTCTGTTACAATGCCTCATACGTCAGGAGTTTTAATATTTTAATATTATGTCAATTGAATAGGTTTTACCTGAAGACGGAGGCAGAATCTAATCTCCGAAACTTACTGTTTTGAAATATAAACAGGACGATGGATAATGTCCAGATACATGATATTTGTACCATCGTCACGAACTTTTAGATCATTTTTAGGTTACGCTTATTTGAATTATGACTGTAGCCTTACAGCTGGTTTCTAGATTAAACAGCGCTTTCTTACGAAACGGCGGTAACTATCACTGACGTCATACGGTGTGACAACCAAAGGAGGTAAAGGTAAAATTTTCCCTGTGCTTTATTAATTAAGCACCACTCCATGAAGTCATAACGGGGAGTTGAGATATATCTCCAATATTCTTAATTGGGAACGAGTGTTCAGCTTCACGCCCGGCTGATTTACCCCCAGGGAAAGAGCTGTCGGTACCCATTGCGTATAAGGCTGGGTGGGCCCCAGTGGCGGCATGGAAACAGTGACGTAGAGAAGAATAACTTGCTCTTCCAGGAATCGAAATCCGGCCGCCAGAGCCTAGTCCACCGCTTTACCAACTGGCCTTTGGCAAGGGACGCTGCAATGTAAAGTTTAAGAATGCCAACTTGACATGATAAGAGCATTTGTTGTGATAGTTATCAGGCGATTTTTTATGGCTTTTATATTGCCTCGATTCGTTGCGTTGACCACGTGACACCCTCTGTCCGCTAAAGTTGGCACTAAAATATTATATTCGCTTAGTGGGGGGTAGAGTCCAACTGGGTCCACTCGGCACGGCGGCCAGTGATTGGCCTATTGTACCTGCCCCGGGTGATTATGATGATGGAGAATTTGGTGGAATGAAGATTGGCAGGGGAAACCGAAGTACTCGGAGAAAACCCGCCCCAGCTCCACTTTGTCCACCACAAATCTCACTTGACCAGATCCGTGATTGAACCCTGTCCGCCGTTGTGGGAAGCCAGCGACTAACCGCTTGAGCTATGGCGCGGCCGTACGTTGGCACTTACTTCGCCAAGAAGCGGCGGTCGCTCGATCGGTATAGTTCGCTTGCAGACTAAAGCCACGGACTATTTTTCCTATTGCCTCTAGATTGGCAGCGACATTGTTAGAAAGCGATTTGGAGCATCCTTTAAAAAGTAGCATAAACATGCATTCGTATTAAGCAAAGTATAGGCTTTGTTGTGTCTTTTTATTTTTCTTAGGTATAATCTCCTTCGGAGCACTTCGGACTTTTTTCTCCACTTCCACGCTCATAACGGTTTAGTGGTCCACACATAAGGGCGCGTCTGCCGTGGGTTGTACCGCCAGAACGTGAAGCCCACGCTAACCGTCATCCTTAGGGCGGCCGCACACCAACTGCGTCAAGACAAGCATCAAGACGTGAGGTAGAAGACGCAGTCTTTCTTCATTCGTGGTTCGTCAGCATGAAGCTGACGTCAGCATCATGACTCAGACCGGTGTCCGGCGGTTTTCATAATCTCATTCGTTTAAAAAGTGCTCCCTTTTTTGCCTCATGTCAGAGGCATCGTGTCTTGACTGTTACATGTCTTGACGCATGCCAGTGTGCGGCCTACCTTAGGTTTCACCTTTTTGCGTTTCGTCTTGGCAGGTAATTTGGGAAAGAGTTAATTGTGTCTTCTACTGCGCTTTACCAACGTAGTACTTTATGAAGATATGAATTTTATACATATTCATATATAGATCGCATCCTTCTCGTCTGCTGACACTTGTTCCACTCCAGTTCAAAATCGCGCATTTATGTATCAGCACTGGGAACACGCGGAAAACGAATGATTCTGTGGAGGGAACACTTTGATAAAGGATAAATTTTAAATTGTTAGCAGAAATGATTTCACGAGGACAATTTCTGTGGCAGTTTCGAATATTTCCCAAACACTACACACCTTAGAGAAGTATTTCCGAGCACGTGTGAGGTCACAAGGTACCAGGTCTGCAGTCACTTCCATATGAAACTGTTTGTTTGTGTATGTATGTTCTATACTTAGAAAGAGGCACCACGTTAAATTGAATTATTAACTCTTAAATATGTAAAATTTTGTTCCGATTAGTGTATTTTAAGTTAGGGTAAAGGTAAAAGTTGTCTCTGTGTTCAACGAATTAAGCACTACGCCATGAAGGCGTATGGGGGAGTGGATGTATAGATCCACATTTTCTTGACCTCAGCACTAGCTGGAGGTGAGTGGTCAGTTTCACACCCCAGCCTCTTTACCCCCAGGAGAAAGAGCCCCCGGTACCCATTGGATAAAAGTTTGGGTGGAGCCCAGAGCCGGTCGGGACCTTCTGGAGAAGTGAAAATTATTGCCCCCACCGGGATTCGAACTCCGATCTCTCGGCTGTCTAGTCCGTAGCTAGTCGCTGTACCGACTGTGCTACTCCGGCTCCTGCGATAGTTACTGTACAGTTCAATTCTCCTATTGCTGCTGACACAATTCGTAAAATGATTGGATTATACATTTACAAGAAGCGCTTTCTGTTTTGCAGTTGTATTCAATGTGGTTTACACTTGAAGAGAACCAACTGCCTTCTGGGATATAGCAAAGTGTAGTAAAATGAAAGTCAACCGAAGTTTCGGAGTAAAATATCACCTCCATTTCGGAGTCGAAGAATAATCCGAGAAATCCATCGTGAAATCAGATGGGAAACAGAGCTTCTACCCTGAAATGGATGCGATATTTTCCTCCGAAACGTCGGCTGACTTTCAACGAATTATATGGCGTTATATCCCAAATGACAGCACTATTCATAACCTCAAATCCTAAATGTTTCATGTTTGTTTTCAAGTGTCTGCTTTCTCATAAGGGAAGAATTGTTATGCACATTCATGTGTGTGGTCATGTGCAGTATAATGAAGCGAAATTTTATCGTGTGCAGCCACGTACCTTTGAGAAATTAGGACGTGCTACGAGTAGCGGATAACGGAATCCTGCTTTAGAATAAGCATGCATGAGAGCAAGAGTACCTAGAAATAAAGTTCGAAGCATATTAACCGTATTCTCAAAAGTGAATTTGCATGAGCAGTCAAAACAAGTGAATATTCTGTTTCCGGCTTTGTACCCGTGTGAAGAATCCGATGACGTCAGCTGCACGAGTCTTGCACTGCAGATCAGTCTGCGAATCGCCTTAAGGTTCGGTCACATAGCGCGCTACATTATGTTCGCTACGTACGCTACGTACGCTGTGTACACTCTGCGACGCAGCGACATAGGGAACATAGCGTACGTAGCGTACGGAAGTCTGTGTGGCCAGTCACATTGGCGATAAAGGGAGATATTTCTCTGTTCGTATAGCGAACATAGCGTACGTAGCGCTCTGTGTGGCTGAACCTTTAACCATGTACGTACAACATGCTTGCAACCTGCTTTACATAAACGTGTAGAGCGTCCCAGTTGCTGTAATTTCTTTGTGTAAAAACACATCTCTAAGAAAGTTTATGAGGCGTTTATTCTAAAACAAGAGCAACTAATCCCTCATACAATTAATCACGAGAAATTAAGAATAGGAGATAAATCAGGTAGATTTCGTGCTGAACTTGCAAACAAGGTAAAATATTTGGTTGCGTCAGTCAGGAGAACCGCCCATTGATGCTAAACTCTTTAAATGTTTCTTACCCCAATTCCTTCAAAAGAAAATCCACGTATTTGGAAGCTAGTAGAAATATTTAAAAAAGATGCAGCTGTAGTTGTAAGAATGATTGATGCCTTTTCCGACGACATGAATCTGTTTCGCCAAAAAATATGCCATATCTTCTCTTCACTTGCATAAATCTGTTGCGTCATTTGAAATTCTATACTAGGACACAGCAGAATAAAAGGGAAAGAAAGCCCATGTCATTTTGGGCATGCATCAGTAAAGAAAGCCGCTCTGAGGAAAGGAATGGACTGACATTTGCAGTGCATCTGTACTGAGAGAATACATTCTTCTTAATCTCATGGTTTTTACTGTGTAGGGTTTGTGGTCTTTTGAGTTGCCTGTCAGCTTCAGAAACTACCATTGTCTTTCTAACGTACAGAAGGGCTCCTTGGAGAGGGTTTAAGCCCAACTTTACTTACAGAGGGCAAAACCGAGGTACGATCCGAGTACTCTCTTGTTTCGTCTTTTTTTTTTTTAATTCGCTTAGTGGGGGTTGGAGTCCAACTGGGTCCACTCGGCACGGCGACCTCTGATTGACCTATTGTAGCCTATCCCGGGTGATTATGATGATGGAGAATTTGGTGGAATGAAGATTGGCAGGGGAAACCGAAGTACTCGGAGAAAACCCGCCCTAACAACACTTTGTCAAACACAAATCCCACTTGACCAGACCGGGGATGGAACCCGGGCCGCCGCGGTGGTAAGCCAGCGACTAACCGCTTGAGCTATGCGCGGCCTTGTTACGTCTGACTGGATTTGCAGAATCACAGCCAATAAAAATGAATATTCTTATAAGTCTTAATAACCATGAACGGGTTACAGCCAACAACACTGCATAGTTACGTACTAATTTCCCTTCTTGGAGTTACATGGTCTGTCATTTGAATACATTTTTATAAGGAATTGTTTAATAATTCTGTGTGGATTGAAATAAGCCACAACTGTCTTTTCCCCCTTAATTTCCTTACCTAATTCGTAATCGTGCCGGTCACGGTAGCCGAGCGGTCTGAGGCATGCACTGTCTTCGCTCGCTCGGAAGTCGGGATCGTGGGTTCGAATCCCACTCAGGGCATGGATGTTTGTGTGCGTTTTTCTGTGTTTGTCTACAGGTAGAGGCCTTGCGACGAGCTGATCACTCGCCCAAGGAGTCCTACCGTATGTGTAAGATCTAGCAAACCGAAGTGAAACGGAGAGTTTCATGGAGGTAGGCCTAGGCCCAAATTGGGGCTGTAGCGCCACAGAAAAAAAAATTCGTAATCGTGTTTTTTGTAACATTTCTCTTCGCGTTTATAAGCAAAATCGTTAATTGAAGCCGGGCACGATTATTCAGGCCAGTGTGTTAAAAGTACAGTAGTGTACTACGCTAACAGATATTTGCTGTGTATTATAATTTGTGGAGCGCCTCTGTGGTCTTGTGGTTAGAGTTCTTGGCTACAGATTCAGAGGTCCGGGTTTGATTCCCGACGCTGCCAGGTCCTTTATGAGAAGTAGTGGGTCTGGGACGGGGTCCACTCAGCCTCATAATTATAGTTGAGGAGCTATTTCAAGGAACTAGCGGCTCCGGTCTAAAAAACGGAAATTAACGGCCGTGGGGATTCGTTGCGCTGACCACGTGACACCCTCTATCCGCTATAGCTGGCATTAACTTCGCCGACAGGCGGCGGTCGCTCGGTCTGTATAGTTCGCTTGCGGACTAAAACCACGGATTTTGTTTTGTTTTTGTATTATATAGTTTGTAGTCATTACGCTGTCAATGAATCAGCCAAGTATTCGCACTGCCATTATTATTATTATTTAGACTGCAAGTGGATTCTTAGCCGGTGGCAGTGGTAATATAATTAGACACAACACATAATAACCCCCTACGCTCGAACAAAGCACAGCACACAAAACTACACAACAATGTCAGATACTACACACATTGCACAACATTACAGTGTATTTACAATTACCCTTACAATAGCAATAAAAACACAATTCCCAATAGGATACCAATATAAATACCATTAATTAACTTAAGATATTTGAGATGATAATAATAATAAATTTTGATAATAATAAAAAAAGAAATTTAGCATACTATACACTAATACAGTAACATTCCGTATTTTCGTGGACTGATGCACTGACATTTCCCTATGTATTTTCTTTCCTTCCTCGCAGGAAATTTTAGTACGTAAAGGAGTAATCACATTTGATGGTAGTAAAGGGTGTTGAATCAAGGAGGAAACTTCGCAACACCCTTCACCGGGCCCAATATTCCTCACAGATTGCTGCTGTAACTGTAACGGCGCGCGTTTATCAGCGCTGATGACTCATTCTGCTATCAGCAGTTATAGCAGCAATCTGTGAGGAATGTTGGGACCGGTCAGCGGTGTTGCGAAGTTTCCTCCTTAACTGAACGCACTGTATTGTTGCATATGGTTGAGAACTTAAGATCGGCGTTCTTACATTTAAGTATCCGCGTTGATTACAATTAAGTACACTGTAATCTCTCCTGTTGACTCTCACAAATTGAAACACGGATGCTCGTCATGGTACAGCTTACATGCGAACAGTATTGTAAACAGGTACATCGCAAAGAATTAATTGGATCAAATCCCAGGCGCTGTGGAACTTCACTAATAACAATGCTTCTTCCCTTTATTGCTCAACATCAGGAACAGCGGTTATAAAACTGTGACAACCTAACCTCGTTTCGGCATGTTGAGCTTAATATCTTTAAAAGGATATCAAGTTAAGATATTTTTGAAGTTGTACCAGAAAAGCAACGAAGCTGGAGTACCGCACTGTGAAGGGATGAAGGGTGTATTCATTTAAAGCCTTCGACCTATCAAGAACATCCGAGGGGATGGCATTCTCATCTGTGCGTGGGATTATTAAGAGCAGTAAGGGTTTAGGCCAATTAACAAAAGCTTATTAGCTACATTGCTTGTTAAATTTAAACCAGGAAACGGTATTGTTCGCAGTGATAATTCATCTTAGACTGATACCAAATTTGTCTTCCCTTTGATTTTATATAGACCGCCTCTGTGGTCTAGTGGTCAGCGTTCCTGGCTACAGATCCAGAGGTACGGGTTCGATTCCCGGCGCTATCAGATATTTTTCGGAGAAGTAGTGGGCCTGGAACGGGGTCCACTCAGCTTCGTGATGATAATTGAGGAACTCTTTCAAGGAAATAGCGGCTCCGGTCTAGAAAACCGAAATTAACGGCTGTGGGGATTCGTTGTGCTGACCATTGACACCCCCTATCCGCAAAAGTTTGCACTAAACTTCGCCGACAAGCGGCGGTGGCTCGGTCGGTATGGTTCCCTTGCGGACTGAAACCACGGAGTCTTTTTTGGTTTTATATAACAGCTTTTTCACGTCTGAGTTACATCGAGGCAAATTGAAATCTGTGTAGAGCGGAGGTACTACCAGCCTTGTAGGCGATTTGTTAGTGAGAATAGTTTATCAACGTTTTTAATCAACATATTTTTCAAATAAATAGTCATAACGAGACCTTTTCACATCATGAAACACAGCGGTAAGTACACACGTCGCTTGTTTCAACATTACATTCTCTGTATTACATACGGGAAGCTATGGCCGCGCGGTCTAAGGCATGAAATTCCATCGCCTGCTCAAACATTTGGGGTCGTGGCTTCTAATCCCACTGAAGGCATGGATGTCTGTGTGCTTCTATTCTGCGTTTGTGTTGTTCTGTGTGTAGGTAGAGGCCTTGCGACTGTCTCATCGCCCGTCAAAGGGGCCAAAATTCACAATAAATCATTCTGAATAGGCACAGACCCGAGACCCTAATTCGTACAATTAGTAGATTAATGAAAGCCAGAAGGAAAGAGACCACAGGGAAGACCAAGGCGTAGGTGGGTGGACAATACTAGAATGGATCTTAGAGAGATACGATGGGATGGTATGGATTGGATAGATCTGGCTTAGGATGGAGACCTGTGGAGGGCTCTTGTGAACATGGTAATGAACATTCGGGTTCCATAAAATGCTGGGCAATTCTTGAGTAGCTGCAGAATTGGCGGCTCCTCCAGAAGGGCTCAGCTCCATGATTAAGTAAGGCATGTACTGTCTTCGCTCGCTCGGAAGGCAGGATCGTCGGTTCGAATCCCACTCACGATATGAACGTTTAGTGTTTGTCTGTGTTTTTATATAGGTAGAGGCCTTGCGACGAGCTGATCACCCTCCCAAGGAGTCCTACAGAATGTCTAAGATCTAGTAAACTGAAGTGAAACAGAGTTTCATGGAGGTAGGCCAAGGACCAAATTGGGGCTGTAGCGCCAAAGGAAAAACGTGGCTAATAAAAAGGAGATGAGTTATGGATTCGGTGTGATTTCAAACCGAGATTGTTTACGTGAAGAGTAAGTGCTTAATACGTTATGTTACATAATGTATTATTTAGATGAACTTCATGCTTCAGGTTAATGATATAAAATCTAAAATTTGCCGAAGAAATTTTAACTCTTCATTAATACTGACCATCATACTCGTAGTTCATAAATGCCATGTAAGTTTCGAAATAAAATTTGTGTTATTATGAATAGGAGTTGCTTATAAACTACAGTTTGGCTGTAACCAAGGAAACAAAAGCCTTGGCACATACGCGTAAGAATATTAGACTGGAAATTTATAAAATCTAAAATGCTTCTTTATGCTTTAAAGTTACCTTGTAAAGTCCACTGATTCTGTACGTGTGTTACGTGTATGTTTATAAGGGAGATGAAGGAGAGAATAGGGAATTCAATGTCGACAATGAAAACCTGTGAAAAGACTGCAGTAATTTCAGAATTTCTGTACAGTCACGTGTACGACACTGTGAACTATCCTCGAGTTAAACATTTCCGCATCGAATTGGACACTGCAGAGTCCTGTAAAATGGATACCCGAAACAAATGTTGGAGCATTCTTCCATTTTCTGAAAATGTTTCATTCCCTTTGTGAGTTAAAACTCAGCTCACAGCCTGTGCTATTAATACAAAGGTGGCCTGTAGTCCGCAAGCGAACTATGCCGACAGAGGGACCGCCGCTTGTCGGCGAAGTTAGTGCCAACTTTAGCGGATAGAGGGTGTCGCGTGTTCAGCGCAACGGGACCCCCACGGCCGTTAATTTCGGTTCTCTAGACCGGAGCTTCTATTTCCTGGAAATAGCTCTTCAATTATCCTCACGGGGCTGAGTGGACCCCGTTCCAGACCCAATACTTCTCAGAAAATCTGGTAGTGCCGGGAATCGAACCCGGACTTCTGGATCTGTTAATGCTAGAGATTGTCATAGTAAATTATTTCTGTACATAGAAAAGAAGGGAATATTAACATATCACAGGAGATAGTCTCCTTTTTATGTAACACCCAGGAATAAGCCATCTTATAACTAAATCCAATAAGCAAAAATCACAAAAATTGAAATCAAAATTTATAAGACTCACATTTTTTTTTTGCTANTGCCATCTGTGAACCGATTTTCTGGAAAATGTTGGAGCCTCGACGTCTCACAACCTTATGGGCCTCCACTGTCTGTTACAGGGATAGCTTTACCATTACCTTTTACCAGAACCTTGCTGACTATTGTAATTGTAGGCCTAACTTTATTCAGTGGAACATGACACCTGAGATGAGATGGTAGGCAGATGTGGTTGCTGTGGGTTGCAGTTTGTGGGCAACTTCAGAAGCAGAAGGCTGTAACCACGCTTGTATTTTCCACTCCGTCGGTTAGAATGCTGAAATGTTTCAGTTGTGCGCGTCACTCCCTGTCCATTCCTTCTGACATATGAGTCCATGGCGTAGTTTACAGTGCATGTAACCATTCTGTTCAAGGTATTTCGCCGCTTAGCTGCTATGCAATAATATGAATATTAAAAATTAAGAAGGCTGTAGATTTTCCTGTAGTCCAGTACAGATGTGAAACTTCGTCTCTCGCACTAGAGGAAGACTCTGGATTGAGAATATTTGAGAACACGTTACTAAGGGTAGCATTTACGCCACGCCATAGCTCAAGCGGTTAGTCGCTGGCTTCACACCCAGCCAGGTTCGATCCCGGGTCTGGTCAAGTGGGAATTGTGGTGGAAAAAGTGGCTCTGGGGCAGGATTTCTCCGAGTACTCGATTTCCCCTGCCAATATTCATACCACCATATTCTCCATCATCATAATCACCCGGGGCAGGTACAATAGGCTAATCAGTGGCCGCCGTGCCGAGTGGACCCAGTTGGACTCCATCCCCCACTAAGCGAATAAAAAAGACTGGTAGTATTTGGATCCAAGAGGGACGGAACAGTAGGAGTATGAAGATATATTCATAGTGCCACACCTGATATAAATTCATATTTCAGTCAGGTTTGATAACATAACTACAGAATTTAATAATATTCGTGGCACTTACGCGTAGAATTTAGGATAATATATAACTAACTTCATGGAACTGAGCCAGTCTTGAGAAGCCTTCAGTTGTGCAGTTACTCAAGAATTTCCCAAAATGTTATGGAACTCAGAGGTTCATTATCGTGTTCACAAGAGCCACCCCCTGGTCCCTATCCTGAGCCGGATCAATCCAGTCCATACCATCCCATCATATATCTGTAATAGATCAATTTGAATATTGTCCACCCATCTATGTCTTGGTCTTCCTTCCTTCCGGCTTTCGCACCAATATCCTACGAGCATTTTACCGAGTAGCTATAATTNGGTCTTTTTCCTTCCGCCTTTACCATAAATATGCTGTACACATACCTCATCTCTCCCATTCGTACTGCATGCCCTACCCATTTCATCCTTCTTGACTTGATCACTCTAATTATACTTAGCGAAGAGTACAAGTTATGAAGCTC
>NW_019720584.1:0-1824 GCF_002891405.2 Cryptotermes secundus
TATGCAGTGATTGCGAAAAGGAGCATGCATTGCTTGGTAGCGGCCAGCATATATGTTCCTGCCGAAATGATATCCAGGCTGTCGCCAGGCACCTGACCATGACAGCAATAGAAGGACTATTTTAGGCGGTGTTTTCTGTTGGATTCACCCTGAGGCTATATAGTGAGGAAGCCAGACTGGCTGAGGAGTTCAATTGTAGGTTGACACTTGAGTCAAGTTCTGCAAGGAAGGCTGAGAAGAGATGGTGCTATAGTGAGGTGACAGTTCACAAGAGGTCAGTTGCAGGATATTCGCTGAATGGTATTGATGTGAATGTGGGAAGCTGAAGAATCTACACTGTTAGAAGCCACTGCTAAGGAACAGCTATTGAAAACACCAAGCTGGGAGAAAGTTTAGTTGATGCTGTGGTGATCTGTGAATTGTGGAGATTAGCGATAGAACTGTAAGTACTTGTAGTTTTGAGTGGTGTGTACAAATGTGTCAACCAAATATCCGATCCAAACCCAGTCTGTAGTCACACTTCCAAATATGTGACAATGTACATTTTGGCATGTACACCCGTTGCTAGGTATTGGCTCTGCCAACAGACACGAATGCAAACATTGCACTGCTGCAGAGGAACTGTTTTCTATGTGGTCCATGCCATGATTTTATAAGCAGGATTAGTTAGTGGACAGAGTTAGTGGGGAGTGAGTTTGTTTGTTGGTTGGTGAGTTAGTGAGTTAAGAGTACTGCTGGGGCTCAGTTGTCATGAGCTGCTGCTGTGAGAAGCTGGTATCTGAGGCCGGGAACAGTTCAGGAACCCAGAAGAAGGGGTATGTCCGCCATTGGAATGGCTAGTGAAGATGAGACTATAGACACAAGTGTGTGTGTGTGTGTGTGTGTGTGTGCGTGTGAGAGCACGCACACGCAGGCATTCATGCTTGTGTTTGTACAAACGACAGCACGCATGTAAACTACACGACTAATAATAAGAACATAAAATCAAGAGAAATAAACAACATCTCCCACCATCAGGAGGAAGACAACATGACCCAATGATGGCTCACGATATTTTAACATATTAACTAATTTTTTACATGCAAAAGAAAATTTTAATACAATTTTAAATACATTGGGAGGCTACTGTATGAAAAAGTGAACATCATATCGCGTGCAGTGGAAAATCTCAACCAGAATATCCAGCAAATACGCTTAAAAGAAACAGCATCATACGTAAATCTACACTTCAAGAAGCGCCATCGTGACATCAAAACAAACCATGATAATAACAAAATTTATATAGTGAGCATTATTCATAGCTTAAGTGCACATTGTTAAAACATCTTATGTGACAGTGTTTCCTGATCATGGTGGTGTGCCTCTGAGGATGATAATGAATAAAGACTAAAGTGTTGTAAACTTGTATGTCACACTGGACTGAAAATTATCCACTCTGTAATTAATAGTGTGATGGACCAAAATGAGACAAATCAAATTGATAAAAGAGAATGTTGCCTTCATCATGGTACCACTCCAGCAGACAAGAACTCATGCCCAAGTGCTCTTCTGTCAATTCCCTCAGACTCCACCCTGCACAGACTTTGCGGAAATGAAGAATTTTTTGCACTGCTGAATGATCTAAACTCTTACTTGTGTCTGGTGTTACACTGTCCTGTAGTGATATTCGTCCATCCTTGAGGATCAGGTCTCTGGCTTGTTCCTGTTTGTTTGCCATCACTTATTGCTGTGGTGTGGTACCTCGAGCATTCTCTATTGGTTACTGTTGCCACGACTTACGCAAACAGGTCTGTCCATTCAGACCCACACTGTTGAGATAAGGCA
>NW_019720585.1:0-59936 GCF_002891405.2 Cryptotermes secundus
TTCATAGTCACCGCCGTGAAAGCCTCAAATCTTACGACGTATATATAAGTTTGAGATTTGGACAATTCATTTCCTAATTACATTTAATATACCGCATAAATTAACCTAGGTACACGTAGTGTGAACTACGAGCAAGAGCATTTGGGGGAATGCTACACAAATTATTCTATGGTTCTTTGCCATTAATTCAGCAGCGAAATAATAGTGGAAATAAACATTTAATTTAAATGGATTATTTGTAAGTGCGTGCGTGCCGGCTTTTCAGGCAGTGTAATCACTACCTTTCCAAACAATCTACATCATTGTATTTCAATCGCTTTAACACACATGTTATGTTCTGCCTTTCGAATAATTAATTTCCTTCATTCTTACCCTGTAAATGCATCTTTCTTTGGCTAAACAGGGTCCAGCATAAGTCACGATATACTTCAAGGGCATTTGTGTTTAAATTTATTCCGAATTACATACCTTTCAGATGGCGTGACCTTCGCTGGAAAGCAGATTTGGCTTCTGGTGGAGATCAAAATGTGATTCGAGAGCAGTTGTTGCGGGATTCAGAACAACTACATCTGTGCTGCAGAGGAACTGAGTAGGTTGTAATGACTTAGTGTACGTACATATATATAATAACTTTGAATTTACCAAATACCGAAATAACATCCTTAAAAAAGTTCGTGTTGCAAGCAGGAATTTTGTACCTTCCCCTGAAATACGAAGTTTGCACCGCGTATAAGTCTCCCGAGGACTTCGAGATTTTAAGTTAGTGTCTGATGTCTTCTTGGATATCCTTAATCATTCGTGTAAATGTCTGGTAATTAACTATTTCTGAATGCAGCCGTTGTAAGTTTACTTGGAATCACCCTTATATTTATTTACTCGCGTTAATGCCCGCCTGAATGACAGCGTTAAAAGTGTTTTAATTTTGAGTATTGTAAAGTTGCCTGAAGTAAATTGGAATCCTCAAAAATACCCTTTCATATGAAATGTTCACGGGGAGATATGACAAGAAGCCGTAAAATGTGTACTCAGTTTTCCGTGAATGCGCCTTTTGCTACTTGAACAGCCCTAGTGTCCGTGATGCACTGCAGGAAGTCTAACCTCACTTCGGATATGTCAAGACATTACATGGAGAAAGGAATTTCTTTTTGTACTGTATATTTTTTAATTCGCCATTTAAGAAACTTTTTAAGAGTCACAACAGAAATTCGTGCTTTAAGAAAATAAGACTGTTGTACTTGAGCTTCATGTAAACTGTTGGTTTTACTATACCTATATTAATACAAATTAAATTAGCCAAACTGCTTACACTTAGATCCCCGTAAATGGATGTAATTGAAATCTTTTTGAGTCAGAGCTCAAATAATCCGACTGACCATAACTCTCCATTGTGAATTAATCATATCAAACATCACACATTTATGTGCATCTTCTCTATTACACACAAGTAATTGTTTGTTCCAATGATTTCAGGGGAACGCAGTTCAGTTTCATGCTTACAGCTCCTGGCTTGCAGCCAGTGCAGTTAATGTAGCACCAGTGAATAAACTACGAGCTGACCAAGGAAGTATCGAGCCTTGTGTGTTGTATTCTACTTCCGGTTCTCAAAGACCTGTTCGCCGATGACTCAAATGCATGAAGCGCTAGGAAGACTCTGAAAACTGTGGATGATTTTGAGTTGAGATTACTGTGGATGCTCCTAATGATAATTTATATTAATGTATTTCCCGAGTCTTTGGTCAGATTTTAATAAAATTTGGTAGTACGGCCTACGTTAAACTGTTTCATTTTCTCAACTACGCCCACCAGCTTCATGTAATCTTAGCCCGTATCTCCTATACTCCTTTGACAAATTCTGATAGACCTTGGTATATAAAACTTCTGTGTAGAGGATTATGATAGTCTTTACCCATGCCAAGCGTCCGGCGCCAGACTGTGAGTGGTCGTCTCCACCTAGCGCGGACGTTAGTGCGCTCCCTTACCCCTCCAGCACTCTGTTCTTGTACCTGGCCTTGGTGCCTAATTAGGCACATGACAACTTTAACTTTATTAGCTAACCTGCTCCTGCAGCTCATGCTAGGCCGATATGAAAGCTTTTCATATCTACACAGCGTAAGAAGCCCTCAGCTTCTCAGTAACACTTTGCTAGCCTTCGTGGCTATGGAAGGATGTCTGTATAAAACTGCTACACTTAGTGCCGCCCATTTGGAGTCTCGTGTAACTTGCCGAATCTGTAAGGTTCTGCCAGGTACGAATCCACACAACCAAATTTGTTACCTGCCTTACAAACTAATATATGACCTGTTATTTTCCGAGAAACCAAATATACAATGGTACAACCCGAGTATTTGTTAACTATTCTCACAAGAGCCCGTCCCTGGTATTACCCTGAGGTGAGTGATTCTTGTCCACATCAACCTACACCTCGTAAGCCCCCATGTGCGCCTACATCTCGACGGGGGGATTAGATTAGAGATTTATGGTGGCCTTGAGAGATGAAGATGGAAGGGAAGATATTAAAGTATGCGAATTCAGAATTAAAAATGAGTGTATAGTGTTTAAAACAGGACCATACCTAAGTAAGTGATATACTGATAAAACAATTATCTCATTGAATGAAGTCCTTCATAAATTGTGTCTGTTAAAATGATCCGCGCAGTGGATATAGTCAGAATCTTTGTTGCTACAAACTGCCCACTCAAGTCAGGTTGTGTGACGAGTCTCCATTTGTCATATAGAATCTTGAGAGATGGACGCTCACTTTATGTTTGTGGTGAGATGGTTACGCTTCGCTACTGACCCTCATTAGCATTGCCATTACAATTCCACCAACACGCCTCTGTAATTTATTCTATCAGGCGTGATTTAGAGGCAGTCAAAGCGGCCTCCATAGTCTATTGGTAACGTTCCCACCTCATGACTCAAGTTACGCGGGTTCAAACCCGGCGGAGATCGAGGAATTTTTAAGGGCGGAACAATTCAGGGAACAAGTCCTCCGGGAGGGACTTTAAGCCGTGGGTCCCGTGTCGTAGATTTACGGCACGTAAAAGAACCTCATGTCTCAAGGAGACCTCTGAGCCAAATTGAAGGACATTTAGATACCGCTGAGCCATTAGAGGCAGAACTCGCTGGCTGAGTCGGGACTGATGGCACACACCAGTACCGGTAGGGTATAGAGACTGGTAGAATATCACAGGGGGACGTACAATAGATCAAACTGGTCGCGGTGCATGGGGAAACCCACCCCCTCCTATAATAATAATAATAATAATAATAATAATAATAATAATAATAATAATAATAATAATAATAATAAATAGAGGTAGCCGTCCTGTTTTCTTGTCGCCTTACCTCACGCACAGTTTTACACGAAGTCCTCATACTAGTGAGGTAATCATTGGTGTCCGATACATTTTTGGAATTCGAAGTAGGCAATAGGCGATAGAATTTCCTCGCGCAATGTTCTCCGTGACCTGCCGTTATTTTTAGAGTAGATCCGATTTCCACTGCACTAGCCCCTATGTTACTTAGCTTGTTAGAATGGCCAAGAATTGTCTACTGGTTATGAAAATGGGTCAAGACCCACCAAGATTTTCATGTCATTTTAACATGCCGAATGGCTTCCCCATTTGTCTACACAAGATTAAGTGCATACGAACACTGGCTCGTGATTCTTATCTCTCTGGCTGTGCAATTACTCATCTTGACAGATGTAAAGAACATCGCATACTCAGAGCCGAAATATGAAGTTGGTCTCTTTCGCGCACACGACCTGCCTGCCTGCAGCGCTCTGTGACGCTTGAGAGAACTATGAAGATGAATGGCGTCCTGTCAAACCTGCTTCGACGCGGGTCAGGCCTGCTCCCAGACTTCTATTTTGAAACATTTTGATGTCAGTTTCAAAGCTACACACAGTAGGCACAGTGAAAGCTGTTTATTATTCTTAGTTAATAATTTTATTCCAGTAATGTTTAATGTCGGCAGGTCACGGTAGCCGAGCGGTCTAAGGCATGTACTGTTTTCGCTCGCTCGGAAGCCGGGATCGTGGGTTTGAATCCAACTCAAAGCATGGATGTTTATGTACAGGTAGAGGCCTTGCGACGAGCTGATCACCCGTCCAAGGAGTCCTACCGAATGTTTAAGATTAGTAAACAGGAGTGAAACTGAGAGTTTCATGGAGGTAGGCCAAGGTCAAAAATTGGGGCTGTAGCGCCAAAGGAAAAAAGTTTGATGTGATATCAGAGAGAGAGAGAGAGGGGGGGTCAGAGGGATGAAAGAAAGGGAGACAGTTGGAATCCACCTCCCACTAAGCGAATTAAAAAAAAATTAAACACTTTTGATTTACGTACGGCAAGTGGGCGGTTCATATATTGACCGGAGAAGGAATATATCGAATTAATCTTAGTGGTTTTACTCAGTCTCTCCAAGAAATTACCGGGATAATACTTCAAATGACGATCTCTTCTTTCCATGTCCTTTCAAGTTCACTGTTTGTTAAATAATCCAATCACTTGATGCCATGTAGCCTGAGCTACTGACACTCTCAGTAAATAAACCTTAAACAAAATACAAATAAAAAAGATAGTCCTTTAAGTGTCTGCTGAAAGGAAATGTGGAAAGAAATTTAAAAAACAAAGGACAGTATAGACGGAAAGGACAATAATTTGTGATTAGTTCATGCAGTGCTGACCGTGCCGGAGCAAACTGACCGAAACCAGTTAATGCAGTGCTGACTGTGCCTATTCATTCTATTGTTAGATAGGTATTAGTAAACGTTCCGTTTAATAGTTAACTTTTCATCAAAACGGAATAACGGGACGCAGAGCGGGGGAAACGTATTGCGTGCGTTCTGATTGTCCTGTGCCTACACCCACTTTATGAGATTTCGTCATGTTTTGGGGGGCTTTTTTTTTAGCTTTTAGAAGTAACTTGTTCAGCTCTCTCATACCATTTGCTGCCTTAGCAAACAGCTTAAAAGCAGCCGGAATTATTCCGTGTTGGTGCCAGACCTGTTACGTTAGTTGCCTTATATTGCAAACATTGCTTTCACTGTTCGGTATGCCGGATAATTTAATTACATTAAGGGTGTAAGCGAAACTGTTCTTAATCTCTCAGACGTATTCTGAACAATCCCTTTCCAAGTAATTTGTAGGAGAATCTGTATAACCCTGTGGACATCAAAGTTAGGGTCATACCCTGCGAGAGAACTCTCTACCACAAAGTTCATTCAAAATCAATGTATTCTTATCCAAACAAAGGCCGGTACACACGCAGAATTATTGGGATTTTGGACTTTGCCAATCGTCCGGTATTCTAGAAACTAGAAAACACATCGTTTCGGAAACTGGATCAGTTACTGTCCTTAGGTAAAGGTGAGAACACCAGTAACTGAGGTTAGCTATTTCTAAGGGACCGAACAGATTAGATGTCTCTCCTCTCGCCTAGGGACGGAAACAGACCCATTTTCCCAAACGTTGTGTTTTATAATTTCTAGAATACACGACGATGGACGTCCAGAGAATATAATATCTATTTTGAAGATTACCATTCATTTGTAACTCGCGTTGCTTTGAGTCTCGAGTTGGGAATCTCTTGCTGTCACATGCTTTTCCAATAGCTGTTCTCTTTCCTAACAAGAGGACATCGAGATAGTGTATTAAAATAGGCCACGACAAACTCCTCCCCCCCTCATACGGCTTAGCCGCACAAATCTGTTACGCCCTCATGGCCATCTCCTTACAGTCTCACCATACATGTAAATATTTTCGGTTTGCACTGGAGGACAAATTTTATGAATGTGTTCTGAATCCTGTCAAGGTGGGTTTACCGCTGTGCTCTTCTGTAGAAGTCTGTTGATACATTTAACAAACAAATACATATGACGTTTATTGCTTCGTTTATGTTATATAACCTTCCTCAAATTTATTTCACATTCTCTAGGCTTCTGCGGCTTGTTTAAGGAAATACGCTTTGAGTTAGTTGCCGGTGCCAGTGGTCGCGCGGGCTAAGGCATGAACTGTCTTCGTTCGCCCGAACGCTGGGATCGTGGGTTCGAATCTTAATCAATATAGGGATGTCCGTGTGCGTTTATTCTGTTTCTGTTGTTCTGTGTGTAGGTAGCGGCTTTGCTACGGGCTGATCTCCAGCCCAAGGAATCCTACCGAATGTTTATAGGATAATGAAACTGAAAAAGTGGCCAAGGTTCAACAAAAGGACTATATAGTAATAGATAGATAGATAGATAGATAGATAGATAGATAGATAGATAGATAGATAGATAGATAGATATTAATATTGCTGTAACAGCTTACAGCTGCTCATTCGTGTTTTTAATTGTTTATCTGAAGTTCCAGATGACAACGAATTTAATGACACTATCAGCTTCTTGGAACCATATTTTAGTACTACAAAACAACAATAAAATGAGAATCACTGCGAAAGTGTTGATTGATTTAATGAAATAGAGTTTGAGGGGGATAAACTGGATTCATCTGTTTCATAGTAAGAAGCGTTCAGTAGTTCTAGTGAACATGCTGATGGATCCTCGAGTTAGGAGTAATGCGAACAATTACTTTGCTTGTTGAGCATCGGTCGTCGTGTTAAGGAGCGTGTTAAATTTGGTTACGTCATTAGCGATACTACCTGGGGTCATTGGCTCTTCAGAGGGGGTAGAAGAATTCGCGTCCCTGCGTTAGCTTTGCCTGTTTGGCTTACGAAGGCGCGGATATGTAGCTGGAAAGAACGGAAGAAACAATTCCTTTGATCCCCTCTGTGTGATCTGGTTTACACCGCTTAACTGAGTAGCCGGACAGTACGTTACATAATGTTGTATTTTAGCGTCCTGTTGCACTGATTCTCGTCCATGATATGTATATTGGCCGTCTTGTAGTGCACTCAGTTTCACATGTCACACATGTGAAATTGAGTGCACTACAAGACGGCCAGTATACATATCATTGACGTTATATATTCCTGGTTGCCAAGTGTATACAACGTATATATATAATATTAGAATAAGTAAGTTGTAGAAAGAAAATTCTACAAGTTTTCTCATATACATTGCACATGTCAAGGGGGAAAAGCGCCTAGGCTCATGGGCGTTGATATTTCATTGGTCACGATAAACACGTATTGTGCTATAGACATGACAGGAGTCTGACGATGGTGCATGCTGTAGAGATTGAGACTAGCTCTTTCTAACAGGCCTAACTGAGTAGGTCTATCTTGCCCCATCCACCTGCGGAAGGAGACAGATCCAGTGTCCGAAACGTTGTGATTTTTTGTCTTCTATATACCAGATGATGGATAGAGTACAAAATAAGCCTAATAGTTCTGTATATTGTACTGTTATTTTGCACATGTTTGTATTATCATTGTCTATTTTTCTATTCATTTTTTATTTTCCATGTCATTTTTTGGGACCGGAGTGTTCTATGTATTAGGGCCCTAGAGGGAAGACATTTCAGAAGGCTGGAGAACATTGCATAATGAAATGTTTCATAATTTTTGCTCTTCACACTACTATTAGAATTATCATAATCAGCTGAAGGACATGGTGAGGCATGGGATAATCACGAGAGAGATGCATATATGCGTACAGAATTTTAGTCGGACAAGTTAGAGGGAAAGGACCACTTGGAAGACGTTGGCGTCGGTATGAGGATAATACCAAAAGTGAAATTTTGAAGCTAAATAGAGTTTAAGTATGTGGTGTGGATTAATTTCGCTCAAGACAAGGTCCGTTCGCCGGATTTTGTGACACAATAATGAACCTTTCTGCTTCCAAAAAGGGTGGGATATAGTTTGACTATTCTCGGGTGAGGCAAAGAACGAACACGAATAGTAACATTTTGTATACGACTCCTGCTCATCCAGAGGTCCGGGTTCGATTCCCGGCGCTACCAGAATTTTTTTTTTTTTTGAGAAGTAGTGGGTCTGGAACGGGGTCGACTCAGCCTCGTGATGATAACTGAGCAGCTATTTCAAGGAAATAAAGGCTCCGGTCTAGAAAACCGAAATTAACGGCCGTGGGGATTTGTTGCGCTGACCACGCGACATCCTCTATCCGCAAAAGTTGACACTAAACTTCGCCGACAAGCAGGGGTCGCTCGGTCGGTATAGTTCGCTTGCGGAGTAAAATCGCGGAGTTTTTGCTCCTTCGCGCTGACGACGTTGCCCGCTTCACTCCATCGACACCGGTAACAAACGAGAACGGAACCAGACAAGGACAGAGAATACAAGTGACAATCGGTTGGAGTGGGGGAAGGCAAGCGGACGGGAGAGCTGCTGGGCCGAAGGCGAGGGAAGACCTGTGATCCTTCCTTGGTTGAAGCAAATAGGCCAACAGCTGGGCGGCTCTCAACTTCTGATGGGCTCTGCTGAGATGTTACGCGATACTATAGCCCCCTTTCGGGGTCCCTCTTTACATTGGCAAACAGACTTTGTGAGTTATCTGATAATATAGCCCAAATCTCTCATCCTATAAGGGTGGTTCGGGATTCGAACTTCCTCTCAGAGACCGGTTATTTCGACTGAGGTTTTTCGTAGTTTTTTCAGCCCCAGCAGGCAAATTTGGGGAAAGCATCTCATATTAAGTCACTATCACTTCCTTGCGCACCATTCCCTTTTCATTGGTGACTAATCACTAGGGCCCGGATTTTTTGAAAATGCATATGCGCATATGCAAATGCATATTTTGAGGGTTTTTGGTCGTTATTGCATATTCTAAACGTAAGAGCACATTTCTGCATATATGTTTGGAATTAAGGATAATTTCAATGTTCTCCAACAAAATCGGTCTTGCCTGTGTTTTGGACATCCCTTGCCAGTTGCTATTCTCAACTCTCTGAGTAACGGCACTTTTACCACTTACAATACAAGCAGGTAGCTTGGCTATTTCGAAAGGGAGGGGGTGGGATTTTCCTGCATTCCATTGACCGCCACAGCAGACAGTAGCGTCAGAGGGTTGGTCTTGAGAGAAGTCTCTTTATTTAATGTGTTACTCTTTACTTTAAGAGTCTGCATCAAAAAAGTGTTCGTGTACTGAAAATGCCTAAAGAAAAGTGCAGCAGTAGATATTTAAAATATCGGTGGTTGTCAGGTAGTAGTGGCTATTCAACAGACGGTGTCGTCGTGTACTGTCAAGTTTGCGCAAAGGAAGTAAAATGTGAAAAGAAATTTCAACTTGAACAACACTCAAGAACGACTGCACATATTGCGGCAAAGAAGGGGAAGAAGAATAGCAGACCGCAACAGCTGCTTCTTACACAGGTCAAACACAAATCCTCTGTTAATACATTTTCAGCCGATCTTTGTAAGGATTTAGTATGCAGCAACATTCCGTGGAATAAATTAAGCAGTCCAGTTCTGTGATCATTTCTGGAGAAATATTGTGTACTTCAAAAAATCCAAGATGAAGCAACTCTTAGAAAATTATCTACCTTTGCTGTATGAATCTACTCTGGGATCAATCCGTTCTGATATCGGAGGGAACTGTGTCTGGATATCGGTGGACGAGACAACCGATTTATGTGGCCGATACATAGCAAATTTCGTAGTTGGTAAGCTACATCCAGACGAACCGGGCAACCCTCATCTTCTTGCTTGCAAAGTACTAGAGAAAACGAACCATAGCACAATAGCAAGATTTTTAAATGATTCTCTGCGACTACTATGGCCATCTGAAACTGAGAATAATTGTTGTAAGGTGCTTGTATTACTCACAGATGCAGCTTCCTGTATGTTGAAAGCAGGAAAGGCCTTACAAGTATTTCATCCAAATCTTATACACATAACCTGTTTAGCGCACGGATTACACCGTATTGCAGAAAAAATACGCCCACAGTTTCCAGCTGTTAACAATTTACTTGCAAATGGGGAAAAAACTGTTTCTGAAAGCATCAGTTCGTGTCCAGTTCTACAAAGATTGCCTACCTCAGGTTCCTCCTCCACCTCAACCTGTCCTAACTAGGCGGGGACATGGATATCCGCAGTTTAATTTTATCAGGAGAATTTCAATCAAGTAAAAGAAATGGTTGCAAAACTTTTAGATGAGTGTGCATGTGTCCGTGAAGCAAAAGTGGTGTTTGGATGTGATACTGTTTATCAAGATGTGAATTTTATCCATGCACATTTTTCTACAGTTTCAGAAGCCATTGAGAGCTTAGAATCTTGTGGTGCTCTCCTTCACGACTCACTTGAACTCGTTCAGAAAGCAACTCGTTCACTGAATTCCGCTCCAGGCGAAATTGGAGAGAAGATTAAATTCAAGTTAGAAGAGGTGTTGAAATCGAACCCAGGACTAAAAAAGATTCAGTCAGTTAGTCAGTACTTGAGTGGTATTTGGGTATCTTTGCCAGATGAATGTTCCGAACCTTCGGCGCCAGTGTATAAATACTGTCCAATCACTTCAGTTGATATAGAAAGATCATTCTCAGCCTATAAACTTGTTCTGAAGGACAATAGACGCAGTTTGTCTCCAGAAAACACTGAAAGATTACTAGTTGCCTATTGTGATGCTACTTTCTGCAGTGAATGCAGTACATGTAAATACGTGAGTCTGAATAAAGTGACCTGCTCCTTAAGTGCATATTGTTTTCTTTTGGTGCATACTTTCCGGCTTTTTAGAGCATAAAGATCCGGGCAATACTAAGCACCCTACCATTTAACGCTACACAGACACTGACACCGTTGTGAAATAAACTACAAATAAATAAATAAATAATACAGTGCTATAAACACTTCTATCACATTTTAATATGGGGCACGCTGTAGCATAATTGGTTGAGACACTATGATACAAGCCGGAAGGTCGCGGGTTCGAGTCACGATGGAATGCATTTTTTAAAATTTATCTAATTCCTTCAGCCGCACTATGGCGCTGGGGTCGACTAAGCCTGTAACAGAGATGAGCACCAGGAATCTTCCTGGGGTTTAAAGTGCGGCCGACGCGTAAGGCTGGCCGCCTAACCGCCATCTGTGAGCCTAATGTCTAGAGAAAATGTGAGAGTCTCGACGACTCGCAACCCTATGTGTCTTCAAGACCTGTTACAGTGATAGCTCTATCAGATTTTAATATCGTGACATGTATACCCATTGCTAGGCAACAACTCGGTAAACACGTTCCCGCTGTAAACACACCTCAACAAAAGAGAGGTTATTTTCTATGTGGTCCGCGCCGCGACCGTTGTTATGGAATTGTGCAGTAAACACACCTAAAAATTGAAGAATAAAGACGATGTTTTCCGTGGGGTTAGTGCAAAGTGGTTACAAAAACAATTCAACTGAACAGCATAGGATGAAGAGTCGAGTTTCGGGACTCCAGCCTGCCGGGATATGAGCTTTGGAATGTACTGAGTCGAGTGTTCGGAATTGGCACGTTGCAGAATACTGGCATGAAAGGAATTAGGCTGTGAAGAGAAGACTTCATATGTGATTTGAAGTGACAGTGAGACTGTTATAAATCCGTTGCCAGGATAACACTAATGAAGACTGAGAATCCTAGTGCGTCTGTAACGGTGAACTGCAAAGTGTGTAGATCAGCAATAGCGCTGTATTGACTGTAGTCATGGGTGTGACTGTATAAAGGGCAATATGAATCCAGAACCCGCCATATAAGTCGTATTTAGCGCGGATCCGACGGAGTTCTATGAACGTCTATTCACTGTCGACAAATCATAGTTCTGGCACGAGATTCCAGAAAAGGAACGCCAGTCCCTGGAGTGGAAGCACGCTGGGAGCCCTCCTCCCAAGGAGTCGCGACCAGGACTATTCGTCCGGAAGCAAATGGCGACTGTGCTCTGGGATCAGGAGGGGATCCTTCTGTTGGATTGGCTGCCCCCCAATGCGACCTTCAGCAGTGATCGGTACTGCAATTCACTGCGCACTGCGCCGACGCATTCAGCAACGCCGCCACGGAAAATGGGGGCGCGGCGTTCTTCTCCAGCATGACAATGCGCGGCCACGTGGCAGTCGGCAGACCATGCTCACCCTGGGTGCCCTAGGGTACACCGTGCTGCCTCATCCGCCATACTCGCCCGATTTTGGCCCTAGCGACTACGCTCAATTCGATGCAATGAAAGACGTCGTGCGGGGTTAGACGTTCACCTCCAACGACGAGCTTCAGGCAGTTGTCCAGTAATGGCGCCGGGATACCCCTAAAGAATGGTTTGCTGTGCAAATACGGAAACTACCGGCACGATGGCAGAGGCGCATAGACATTGGCGGGGAATACCTCTAATATGATCTGTATGTCTTTTGTTCCAATAAATGGCTACCGTGAAGAAAAAACATTATCAATCATTTTAACGCTCCTAGTATATTCCTGGTTATTTAGCCTACATTCCTTATTTTGAAAAAAAATAAAATTAGGCTTATGGGATGACCATGCTGTTTGTGTCTGAGTTTCTGTGAATCATCCCCTATGAACTTCTGAATGCCTGAACCAGTCTGTATGAAACTTTGGTATGTATACCATGGCACTTGAACCGATCTCAGCGGTGTACATAAAAAGTTCCTCCCGTTAGTCTGTGGGTCTGTAAGTGTATCCCTCCTACTGTTGCTAGACAAAGGTTCGTTAAATGTATCTTTCCTTTCGTTGCTAGGCAATGGCTCGGTAAATACGTTCCCGCGGCAATGAACACAAGGAGCAATGAAGAATTATTGAATGCTTCATTTTCTGCGCAGTCCACATCTTATCAAAGAGAGTCTGTTTGTTCGTATATCCCTCTATCGTTGCTAGGTAACAACTCGGCAAAGGCGTTCCCGCGGCAACGAGAAATTTTTAGAGGCGTCGTTTTCTATGCTGTTCGTGTCTTATCAAATGAAAGTAGATGATCAGTTCTTTCCAGAACATCTTGTCTTTTATTTGTCAATCTAGAAAGTGGTAAGTACATGATGTGTCTTGTACCAACCGTCTTACAGTGCACACAATTTCACTTTTCTCCTCACTATATATTTCGGCACTAATGTGCCATATTCAGGTGTGGTTTTATTTACGCCAAACCAATGCACTGTATGCCATCATGTCTCCTTTATAGAATGATTAAAATGTATATGTGTTATGATAATAAAATTTATATATTAAAACTTTTCAAAATTTATCATCTATACGTCGCACTTCAAATTCGCGTGTTATGTCGGTCCTCTCCGATGGGAGTACTCTTCCTATACTCTTGTGTGTATTGTGTGCTGTGTTGTGTCCTTCCCTTGTGACTGCGTGAGTTGTGCTGCTGGTGTCGTTTATCTCCGATATCTTCTACATTGGAATGAAGGGTATTGAGGGGAGTGCATCATAAAAAGTAAAAAGTAAAAAGTAAAATGTAAAGCAATCCCTGTAAGAGGCTGTGAAGGCCCATAGAGTTGTGAGACGTTGAGAGTCCACATTATCTAGACAATCGGCTCAAAGATGGCGGTAAGGTTGTCAGCTCTACGCGCCGGCCGCGCTCTACTCCTCAGAAAAAATAATTAATTCCTGGTACTCATTTCTGTTAGAGGCTGAGTCAACCCCAGGGCCTTAGTGCGGCTGGAAGGATTAGATAAATTGAAAAAAAATCCAATACCTCATCGGGACTTGAAACCGTGACCTTCCGGCTTGTAGCATAGCCCCATCAACCGAATACGCTACCACGTGCCCTGGAAGTACATCATAGGATAGCCAATACACCAAGAAACACAAAATGTGTTTATACAAAATTACTTGTATTGGTGTTATTTTTACTTTAAATATTTTTTGACTACGAAACCTTAGTGATTCAGCATCTATAAAAATTCATAATTGCATGCATAAATATTTTATACGTTATATCTTAAATCCGTTATATCCGGGTCCGTTATAAGGAGGGTTTACTCTACTCCTAATTATTCTGTATTAATCCAGCAATGACTAAAAAACAAAACCAAACTGATGTATCGCAAAACACAGATACGTATAGTGTGAACAGAGCAATTGCTGAAGCACTCGCTCTCCTGATCGCGTTTGTACAATTCGTGTTCCATCACCCTGTGAGTAAGACGTGTGTAATTGGTTTACCGTGTAGCTGCTCCGCATGCAGCAATGGGAAAACCCGCAAAGTGGCTGAGGGTCAGGGAATGCAACTACTTAATAAGTTACGAGTATAAGCTTCGAGGGCAAAGAGAACAGCCAGGTTTCACGTCCTTTTAATACAGGGGTGCCCATCGTTTCTATTTACATATTTTGTATCTAAGGCTCTAGAGCCCTTGTGCACCTTGGCCGCTTTTTCAGTTTCTTAATCCGTACACTGCCGGTAGGACTCCTTGGACCGGGGATAAGCGTGTCGCAAGGCCGCTACCTAACACAAACACAGAATAAATGCATGACTTGAGTGGGATTCGAACCCACGATCGCAGTGTCCTTGCTTTAGACAACGCGGTTTTTTAGATGAAAGCAGAAAGGCTGATACTTACTTACTTACTCATGGAGCTGAGCCCTTCTTGGGGAGTCGCCAATTCTGCAGCTACTCAAGAATATCCCAGCATTTTATGGAACCCGAAGGTTCATCACCGTGTTCATAAGAGCCCTCCACTGGCCCCTATCCTGAGCCAGATCCCACCAGTATCCTATATGCATTCCTCGTCTCCCCCATTCGTGCTACATGACCTGCCCACCTCATCCTCCTTGACTTGATCATTCTAATTATACTTGGAGAAGAGTACAAGTTATGAAGTTCCTCATTATGCAGTTTTCTCCAACCTCCTGTGATTTCATCTCTCTTTGGTCCAAATATTCTCCTCAACAGCCTGTTCTCAAACACCTTCAGTCTATGTTCCTCCCTTAATGTCAGAGACCAAGTTTCACACCCATACAGAAAGACTGATAGTGTCCAGAAACGTTAATTTGTACAAATGTATCATCGTCACAAACTTTTACATCTTAATTGCGGTACGTTCCTCCGAAACGTCGCTGAATTTCTGTCGAATACACGGAGTCATATCTCAGATGACAATACTCATCATAGTCACCGCTTTTAGAACCTCAATTCCAAAAAAGGGAAATATTGTTCGGGCTGTAAACACAGAGCCTGGCATTAGCATCTCTGTGAAAGAGTTTTACTCAAAATGCGCAATATATTAGTTTATCATATCAGTGACTATAAAGATTATTACTTTCTGGGATGTCTCCATGTAATATAATAGATCATTTGGAACGCTTCAGAGAAGTATGCTGCCTCCTTCTTCAGGGTAGAATTCTACCCCGAAAACGGAAACATCACATTCCTCCAAAACGATGTATCAAACTGCATGATGTCATATCCCAGAAGACACCACGCTACATCGCTGAGCGCACTGTTCATCACTCAGCTTCCTTCGCAAGATCTGAGATTTCTCAGCAAGTGTCGGGGTTCAAGCCTCGGCCTGCAGAAGGAATAATCACTCAGGCGTTTATACTGGCCTGAACACTTAAAGAGAACCACTGCGTTTCGCAAGTAAAATGCAATACAGAGCTCATACCTTATTTTACAACTGAAATAATACAAAAAGTTCTGGGGAGAAGTAATCACCTACTTTGCTTTTAGAGACACCGACCGCATAAAAACCGAAAGATTTAAGATGGACACAAAGACAGAAGGCAAGACGATCTCATAAGCCTCCTCAAAAATTAGGGAGTGTGGGGAACAGACACAGATAAAGTAACGTAAACGAATTAACCTGCTGACAGAAATTAACGGTTAACTTAAGACAGAGAGGCAGATGGACAGCCACAGACGGATATACAGACAGCCAGGTGATCTCATAAGCCTCCCCTAAAAATTAGTGAGTGGGGGGAACAGATATAGATACAGCAACGTAGTCAAATTAACCTGCTGACAGAAATGAACGGTTGACTTAAGACAGAGAGGCAGATGGACAGCCACAGACGGATATACGGACAACCAGGTGATCTCATAAATTATACCTTATTTTTCAAAAACAGGTAAAGTAAGCTAAGAAGAGTAGTTCAAACATTAAGTTCTAGACCACGAGTTTCCTGTGAGATGTATTCCACTTGGTAAGGCAACTGTATTTATTATGCTGCAAGACAGCCCCCCCCCTCACCTGTATGCCTACATTAGAGTGTCCTGGATGCAAAATGCTTTAATGAACACTTCTGATCCGTCGCCAATCCGAGACAGCCATGTAACGAGGGAATAATTGCGGTGATAATGCTGTCCGGAGACAGGTTCTTGATGCTACAGGTAGGACGGCATTAGCTTCTTGGATGTGATTGCTAAGAAGTGGATATTATAATCAGAGGGACTGCTAGAAGATCGGCAAGAAAACTGAACATGCCCACCACTGTCTCATGACGTCAGACATGTAGCGAAACAAGACGTGTTAATGCGTTGAATTCATTTTATTTTAAGGCAAAAATGCGCTAGATCTGCTCTGATGTCGGCAGCCGCGCAGTTTAAGGTCTAACGAACGTTGAAATTACGGTTTCGAATCACACCAATGGCCAGTTTCTGTTCGAATTCGAGAGATTTTACCAGACCTTCTCCCATTTCGCCTAAACATTTCTGCCACTTTCTCTTCTGTATTCACTAAAATGCCTCCGATGAATTCAAAACGCCAAGTTTTTGAAGACTGCTATCCTGCGAGAGGGTCGCTTCATCCCCAAGAAGGATTTGAATCGACGGGCTCTCTCCCAGGCAAGAATTAGTTTCCTATTGGCTGATTTTAACTACCAAATTCATCATGCAATCAGCACTAGACAATCACATAAGGAACTTTGAAAATAAATAGTTCCCAAGATATAGAACCCGGAACCCCACATGTGAAAGCGGTTATTTCTTAGTTTATGGTCCAATTACACCCTTCCGAAGACACTTTATGACCGCTATCTGTAAGCAGAACAAAATTCACATCCTCGGCAAACTATAGACTTGCCTCCCGTCGTGGCCTTGTCCCCTTCCGGTCACCCAAACTGCAGGTAACAAAACAAGGCAGTTGTTTCTGTTCAGATGCGAAACAAGTCATAACATGAAGAAAGCAGTCTCCTGGTATATGGTACGGTGTAGATGTGGTGTTAACCGATGTTTCGGAGGAACGTATCGCCTCCATCTTTAGGGTAGAAGGAAAAATAAGAAATCCGCAAGCGAAGAGACCGTGAGAACTGGTACAGGCAGGCGAGTTGAAGTTGATGCATTGGCCAGTATCGACGGATTTCCTGTAGAGTTTGTTTGCTAGAGTCGTCTCTTCCCTGCTGACCAGAACATCAAGTACGTAATATCACTGACTGTCTCTATTTTCATGGTGAAGAAGATGGACGGCCTTAAGCAAAATTTAGAGGCCAAGGGAATCCTGTAATTCCGCGCGACTTAGAATCCGTGTTGCGCCGCAAGATGTTGGGGCACACAACGTGTGTTAGAGCCGGTATGCTCGTTCGCAACATCCGGCTGATTTTCGGCTCCGCGTCGCATTTCCTGGCTAACGAACCGGACAACGATATTGACCTGATTTTCGGTGTGCAACTCTACGGATTTCGGAATTTCGACAGCGTGAAAAGAGCTGTAGTGGGCTCGCTTGTATTTCTGTCAACGGAAGGTGTGAGCAGCTAGCGCATAACCACAACTTTGTTAGCTTAAAACATTTACACACCTATATACTCACGTGATATTATGCTGATTTGTGGGATGTAACAAGAAAATACTCAATAAAATTGCGATAGAGCACGCACATTCGTACAACTATGATTAAAAGGGAGGAAGAACTGCGCGCTACTGACCGAGGCAACAGAACCAAGTGTTTGAGCCCCAATGCACAGGAATGGTGACAAAATAACGAAGACTTGTCATATCCACCACTAACGCCATCTGAGAAGTGAAACCTTAACACACGAGACTGAATCCTTATGGAAACTCATGAAGATATGTCACATCATATTGGAATTGTCTGTGAGTTAGAAACCTCTTTGCTATTGATGGGGATCGAATTAAGAGGAATGTCTTTATTCTTTTGGATTATTGGTTTGGTTAAGTATGTGGTACGGGGCAAATCCTTCTCTTTTTTATTCATGCTGTTACTTAACGTTTCCAAAATTCAAACATCATGCGAGCCTACTCCGTGTCCATCTTCATAGACATGTTCGGCTACTTTCAATTTTATAATAATAATAATAATAATAATAATAATAATAATAATAATAATAATAATAATTTAATTCTTGCAAATTAAATTATAATGAAAACGTAAGGAACGTAATGTATAGTGATAATTATTCAATTACATGTTTACTTATTTATTAATAATTATTATTAATACTAATACTTTTATTTATTTCATAATACTAAAATGTAATGTGTTTATAAGTGCAGGCGATACAGCATTTCAGTAACATCACACGGCACGCCTACACTGACAAATTTTTGCGCTTTATTATTCGTAAAGTTTTCCTTGTCCCGACAAATATTCGACAGATCTTCTGTTTATCTCAGCATAAGTAAGTAGTTGTGGTGACATTAAGAATTTCTGATCTCCTTCCGCTACAGCCGTCCGGCTATCGTGAAGTACGCTTCGCTCGTGCTGAACTCGTGTCTGTATCCAGTCTATTCGCTTCCCGAACGAAATATACACACGATCGAGTGTACGTGTAAACACATCGGGCTCCCCTGCGTGCTGTACGAAGATTGAAGTTTTTCTATATTTCAAATGACAAGAGGATGCCAGGGAACTAACAGTCCATGGAGTATAATAAAAGACCTATGTAATTTTTACGAATTATAGAGTGGCAGAAGCTGTGAAGGAGACTTTAATATCACAAGAAAAAAATGATCTGGTCCGAGTGGAAGGGGTAACAGTAGCCACAGTGGTAATTTGGCAATCCGTGCCACTTCTGACCAGATTTATTGAACTCTTAAGTATGCTACAAATGACGCTATGAATCAGGTTTGTGTCTGGGCGTTTCGCCTATCGCCGAACGTAAAGCCACAGATGTCGTTTCATGTAACTGCAATTGTAACCACTTCAGCCGGAATTAAGCCTCCCTCTTCGTGAAGTAACAGCATTTTGTACCATTTTGTTTTCGCTTAAAGGATGTTATGGGTTCAAATGAAAGTGCAATGCCTATTTACGAGATCAGGAAGTGATCAAAAGTGCTTTAGAAGCGGAAGGAAAATGAGTGAAAGCAAATACAAGTGATTAATAACAAATGGAATTAGCTCCGTAGAGAGGTTTTGGCTCGAATCGTGTGATCGGTTACTCTCCGTAAAGTTTCGATCTATGTTTCCTTTACCACTCTTGATAAAAATAATTCAGACCGCTTGATTATTGGTTTATTTAACAATGCTTTGTCAGCTGGATTGATTATAAAGCGGTGTATATTACGAAATGTGAATATAAGAATTTGTGGATAAAAGCGTTCATGAAAAAAGCAGTCTTCTTGGATTTGGCACCGTGTGTATGTGGTGTTAACCGACGTTTCGGAGGAACGTTTACCGGTTCTCACGGTCTCTTCGCTTGCGGATTTCTTATATTTTTCCTTCTACCCTGGAGATGGAGGTGACACGTTCCTCCGAAACGTCGGTTAGCACCACATACACACGGTGCCAAATCCCAGAAGACTGCTTTCCTCATAGTCACCGCCGTGAAAGCCTCAAATCTTAAAAAGCGTTCATGTTCGATTATAAGCCACTGCCTCATCATAACCTGGAGAAACTGGCAAAAACCATGGAGAACTCAGAATATTCGATCTCTTGGGTGAATATCGTAAAAACAACCTCGCGAATTCGAAGTATAGGAACCCCTACTCTGATAACTCTAAAGCGACCTTGCGGGTTTTTCCAGATTACATTACTACTCAGATGCTCGAAGCAGCCTGAAGACGTGAAGAGAAGAGACCACTTGGAGTCTTTACAAGTGGATACAAGGATAATATTTAAATTAATTTTGAAGAAACTCAATTGGAGTTTGTGAATTGGATTCATTTGGTTCAGGATATGGTCAAATGGTCGTTTCATGCTTACATGATAACGAAGGAAGATACAATGCCACGTAGACTGTTGAAAATTAGGCGACGTTTCAGAGGAACATTCCGCCTCCATCTTCTGTGTAGGAGAGTAAACCAAGCAAGAAACCAGCATCAAACAACTACCACATACCTCTTCCTTGGTTTACTTATTCTTCGAGCCTGGAAATTGAGCCGATATGTTACTCCTAAATGCCCGTTGACTTTCAACGGACTACTTGAGGTTATATCCCAGAAGATATAACACTTCATAACCACTGCTGTAAGAAACTCAAATTCTATACGGTTACAAAACTTCCGAGTCCAACAGGAGACAGAAAATATGAGTATTTTAAGCAATTCAGTGGCTATTGGCTTCTCGAAAAGATTGGTGCGGAAAAAGTTTAATTCGAAAGTTCCACTTTATTGTCACGTGTCGGGGGTTCCGTGACGAATAATAACGGGGTTCTGCATTGGCTTACTGGATTTATTGACTTCTTCTACAGTCTCTCCTATTCACAACCAATTATAGCGCAATTGCTAATCTACCCACTTCGCTAATCGCTAGGACATATTATCAGTTTCCTGACAACGGATTTATCACGGGAACTATCACTTCAAATCACTATGAAGTCTTCTTGTTATTTTGTTCAATCATCTTGGAATGCTGACCCACCAGAACTCAACCCAGTTCTCCAATGCTAATTCTCTAATCTACTCTAACTACAAGCAGACTCTCGTTATACAGCCGCGGCATGGATAATATAGAAAACACCTTCTAATAGGAATGCGGATTTACAGCTGCGTTGCCTAGCACTGGGCATGGCGCGGATCACATAGAAAACACCTCCTCTGTTGTCAGAATTGTTGTGCTACCTAACAACGAGATGTAGCATGGTCCACAGAGAACACAGCTCCCACTGTTGCGTGTTCGTTGGAACGTGTGTACTGAGTTTTTTTTTTTTTTCCCAACAGTGTGTCAATACGTCACAGTATAAAAGGATACTCAGTAAATAGACTGTGAAAATTAATTTCGGTCCTGGGTTTCTAATAATAAGCAAACAAGGAACCAAATCTTGGAATTGAAACTCAATTCTTCACACGTGATAATCTGGTCATTTCTGACATATTTGCCTATCCATCAATATCATTGGTGGCCGCGGTAAGATTTGCTAGACTGGGCGGCATGCACAGAAATTCACAAGACATATTAGCAAGCACAAAACAAATATGGAGCAGTCCACATGAGGCCACAACTCAGCACGTTTGCACACGGTATATCTTTCTTTCACAATGTGTGTAGGGGGGAATGTGAAAGTAGCCATCCACTTTACACATATTTTCCACGAGGCCAGGAAGTTCCCATTTGCGAGCGATCCTCGCAAATACAAGTACCTCTCTCAATGCTGAGGAACGGACAGTAGGCAAGTTGAGTTGTGGCTTTCAGGGTTATGATACAATAGAGTCTTGTAGAGGGTTATGCATGTTTCAGAGGACCCTGCTGCTTCTATCTTCAGAGTACACGTTAAGATGGATACTTGGTTTGAAACCAGCCAGCTCCGATGCCACACGGTGCCATAACTCAGAAAACCGCAGTCCATATTTCTACCTCCATGCCCCCCCGTCAATAAATATGTCGGTAAATGATACAAGTTAAGTGCACGGCAATAGTTTTGTGTCACCAGCACAGTGACTTGTGGTGAATGCCGTAAGTGGTCATTTGGACTAGAGTCCTTTTTAAGAAGTTGATCGTCGCTCAGTTAGCGGCCCAAGAGACTCTTCCTGTTTTGTGTAACCCGAATGTCTGTTGTCGAGTTCACATCAGCCAACCACTGTACATTATCCTGTCTATATTTTCACACCCTCTTACCTTAAAATTAAATTTTAGCCTAATTCCTTATTTAAAAAGAATAAAAGGGATCTTATGAGATCACCTTGCTCTGTTTATCCGTCTGTCTATCTATCCTCCTTATTTTGTTAGGCTTACGCGACTTATGGGATCACCTTGCTGTCTGTGTATTCTCTCCAATAACTTTCTTTAGAGGCCTATGAGCTTACCTTGCTCATCTTGTATCTGTATCCCGTCATAAATTTTTCGTTTCCTATGCGGTTCATGTCTTTTTTTTTTCCTGTGGCGCTACAGCCCCAATTTGGGCCTAGGCCTACCTCCATGAAACTCTCCGTTTCACTTCGGTTTACTAGATCTTACACATTCGGTAGGACTCCTTGGGCGAGTGATCAGCTCGTCGCAAGGCCTCTACCTGCAGACAAATACAGAAAAACGCACACAAACATCCATGCCCTGAGTGGGATTCGAACCCACGATCCCGGCTTCCGAGCGAGCGAAGACAGTGCATGCCTTAACCGCTGGGCTACCATGACCGGCGCGGTTCATATCTTAGCAAAGTAAAGTAGACGGTTATTTGTTTCCAGAACTTCTTGAAATATTTTTATCCCACCTACGCCTCCTAAATTACTTCCTCCCTTCATACTTTTCAACTATTATTTTGAGTGATTTTCAAGTCACTGTCATTTATGCTACATTCCCTGCCCATAATATACGTCACCCTGTTTAGAAATTGAATTTTGTAATCATCCCTTCATATTACGAGCGACATCAACTTCAATGGAACTCAGATTCGTAAATCAATCAACGCTCCCATTTGTATGCCAGCGTTGTAAATCCTTGTCACCAGAGAAGCAATTTATGATGTGAAGGACACTAAATTTATTCCTGTCACGAAGACAAATGTGGTAGCTTTTTATAAGTTATTATATCTTTATAAGTTATTCCAGCCCCCTCTAGGCGGTGACTGAAGAGAAGTCTATTAATACACACAAGTAATTTTTTAATCGGTTGAGACACCTTATACGCCTACAGAAATACTTCTGGTCAAACAGGATCTCATAGTCATCTGGAGCGATGTTGTATTTCTGCTATGCCACCTATCCGACGCATGCGCACATTGTTCTTTTCTTTGCAGGGTGGAGCTTACACGTAGCTGTGAAGTAAGGAACGATGTTGTTTCTTTCCTGTTGTCACCCTTCGAAATTAGCGAGGTCGCGGTACCTGCGGTCGAGCTCCCGGCAACGCGTCGTCACGCGGTGTCACGATTCACCTCTTGCGTCAAGCAGAAGAGTGACACGACCCTCCAGGTGAATTTCTGAGGGTAATAATTTAAAGGCCGATCGCGGTGGCCGCGCGGTCTAAGGTATGAACTGTCTTCGCTTTCTCGAACATTTGGATCGTGGGTTCGAATTCCACTCAATGCATGGATGTCTCCATGCGTTTATTCTATTTGTATGGTTCTGCGTGTAGGTAGCGGCCTTGCGACGGACTGATCCCCCGTTCAAGGAGTCCTACTCACTATGTATAGGATTAAGAACATGATTTATTCCAGCCGTCTTACAGTGCATACACTCATCCACCTTACTCTTCAATCCTGCACTACATGTTTCGGCACAAAGATGCCATCTTCAGGTGCTTTTCGATTTACGTTAAACTACTTCACTGCATGCCTTGCCGTCTTCATACTAAAATAACTAAAATATATGTTCATCATATATATTGATAAATATTAAATATTAAAAATATTAAAATATTAAAACTGTTCAGGATTTTTTATCCCTACGTCGCATCTCAATACGCGAGTCACACCTATCCTCTTCTATCGGAGCACTCTTCCTACTTTCGTGTGTGTATCTGGAACGTGAAATTGTTATTCATTAATATCGCGTTCCATAAATCAGTGCAACAGGACGCTAAAATATAACATTATTAGGATTAAGATACTGAAAAAGAGGCCAAGGTCCACAAGGGCTATACACCTATAGATAGATAGATTTGGCGCACATTAACACAATTAAAAGACAGCTCTCGTATACGTATGAATCTTCATCCTTGACGTCTTAGGCCCTTTGGCCTATCACCAACAGAATTGATATGGAAATATAGATCTTATAGACAGTTGACAGAACTCCTTGCACGGGTAGTCAGCCCCGTCGCAAGGGAAACTTAAATGCAGGAGAAAGACGGGCAGACATCAATCAATCGAGTGAGATTCGAGACCACGATCTCAGAGTTTGAGCTGGCGAATACAATTCATGCTTTAGACCACTCGGCCACTGCGATCGGCAAGTAGGAATCGAGCTTTGGAATATTATTAAGATGCCCATAATGCTTAAAACGAGTATGTATGTAGCTAGAATGGAGCGCAGTCCATTTTTCTGAACATAAATTCGTAGTAGATTATAAAGGGTGCTGTCGATGGTTTATAACACAGAGAATTACTGCGTTTTTGGACTTTTTCCATTGTCCATTGTTATAGAAAGTAGGAAACTTGACATTTCGGAAATTGGATCCGTTTCCATCCTCAGGTGAAGGGGGGGAGAGACACCTACTCAGTTGAGCTCGTTAGAGAAAAGGAAATCTCACTCCCAGGACAATCCCTGTCATATTCACACGGCTATTTAATCGCCTGAGACCAGGCCAATTCGGCGAGAGATAACAAGAAAATTCATTCATTCATTCATGAGTAATGACAGGTCCACAGTCTCTTCCAAAACAGTTCCTCCACTTGATGCGATCTAGNACTTGACATTTCGGAAATTGGATCCGTTTCCATCCTCAGGTGAAGGGGGGGAGAGACACCTACTCAGTTGAGCTCGTTAGAGAAAAGGAAATCTCACTCCCAGGACAATCCCTGTCATATTCACACGGCTATTTAATCATCTGAGACCAGGCCAATTCGGCGAGAGATAACAAGAAAATATACAGTAAAAATTGTGATAGAGCATGGACATGCCTAGAACTAGGATAGAAAAGGAGGTAGAATTTTGTGCTACAGACCTAACCAACAAACCCAAGTGCATGAGCATCAATGCAAAGAAGTCGGGTTGTGGGGATAGGAACAAGAAGAATTATCCATCACCTCGTTTTTTTTCCTTGGCACTACAGCCCCAGTGGGCCTAGGCCTACCTCCATGAACTTCTCCGTTCACTTCGGTTTTTCTAGATCTTACACATACGGTAGGACTCCTTGGGCGGGTGATCAGCTCGTCGCAAGGCCTCTACCTGTACACAAACACAGAAAAACGCACACACACAAACTAAACATCTATGCCCTGAGTGGGATTCGAACCCACGATCCCGGTTTCCAAGCGAGCGAAGACAGTACATGCCTTAGATCGTTCGGCTACAGTGACCGGCCCATCACCTCGTCAGTCTGCACAATTTCACACGGAAGTTGCAACCAAGTAACTTGCTCCGTGTCTTAGGAAGAAAAGTCACTGCATATTAGCGACTCCTTGTTTGAAGTTTCACCTTTATCCCAGACTGTCCATTAGTTTGTGATAAAAGTCAAATTATTTTCTTTGTAACGTAAATAACCTTGTCAGGCTTCTTGCTTACAAAGGAAAGCAATTCAATCCCGATTGTTTAGGAACATGCTGGAAGAAGCCAACAAAGAGGCGAGATTCACGTCACAATTCCAACTCTCTTTTAGCAGTTACTCAGTGATGAACCAGCAAGACTTGGCTAAGAAAGGAGATCTGTTCTTTGTACTAAACCATGGCACAGATATTCATTTGTCTGCCATGCCACTTAATCCAAAGTTAAACTTATATAAAACGTTTTTCTCTCTTCCCTGGAGTGATACATAAATAATGTCTACAGAAACATTATTTATGTTCCATTAGAATGAAATTAAGGAGCACTAGCAAGACCATTAGTGACTAATTTAACATTAGGTTATAACGTACAGTCGAAGTCACGTGGAAGCACTTTTCAATTTTGTTGTGAATTCAGTAGATATAAATCTGCTTCTAACTCGTTAGAGCAAGTTTGAGTTTTCTGAACATAAGAACACGTTTCCTCACATATCAACTTTCATTCACACAAAGACTTCTATATCATTTCGAAATTCGAGACTTGTCATCTTTAAATAAACTTTATCCTATAGAATTTACATATTGCATGCTTTCATGCATTCTGTGTTTTGTGATACCTGATAAATACATATCTGTGTTAGAGAAACCATTGTGTGTTTCAATCTTTAACAGCTATACCGACTACAAATTATAAATCACTCCGTCCAATGTGACCTGTAAGTCTTTTACTACATAAAAACTTAACACCCTTACATGTTTCGGTCTCTGTGGACCATCCTATACCGCTATACCGACTCCTACACAATTAAATAAATAAAGTATATGTTTACAGGCTCAATTTTCATTAAGATCTGCAATGTCCAAAGGCAAATAAATAATAAAATAAATTGATTTTCTATGCATAAATATATATCCCATTCAATATTTATAGGGGTACGCGTTATCATAGTTGGTTGAGGCACTATGCTACAAGCCAGAAGGTCGCGGGTTCGTACTCCAATGAGGTTATTGGATTTCTAACTTGACCTAATCTTTCCAGCTTCACTACGTCCCTGGGGTCGACTCAGCCTCTAACAGAAAAGAGTACTAGGAATTCTTCTGGAGGTAAAGGGAGGCCGGCTCCTAAGGCCGATAATCTCAGCGCAATCTGTAAGCCAATTGTCCTGAAGCCTCAATATCTCACAACACTATGAGCCTTCACGGCCTGTTAAAGGGATAGCTTCACTTTTTTTATGGTTTACCTCTGTATTTATACTCGTCTATCTACTTACCTGTGCCTCTATAGGCCTAGTGGACCATGGCCTCTTTGTCAACTTCTTAATCCTATACACAGTCGGTAGGACTCCTTGGTCAAGGGATCAGCCAGTCACAAGGCCGTTACCTACAAACAGAACAACATGAGCATAGAAAAAACTCACACAGGATTCGCACCCACGAACTCTGTGTTCGAGAGGGCGAAGACGGTTCATGCCTTCGACTGCCCGGCCATTGTGATCAGTTTTTTACTAAACGAAATGAAAACAGTTCTTAGATAGCAAATGTCCCCATCTCTATAAGTCCCTGTCTTACTTTGTGCAACTTTATAACACCTCAGAATCTACTTTACAACATTCAGTTTGCGGATTGAATGATAATTCATGCTAGTGGGGTGGGACTAAGTCCCTTGTACTGCGGCCACTTCTGGCCTATTGTACCAGCCCCAGATTATGACGTCACATGTGCGAGGAGAAAGATTGTCAGTCATCTGCCTTTAATGGTATCAGACTTGATGATGACTTCGGTGCAGGGACTATGGGGGGCTTGTCAGTAGCTGTGATAACTACTCGGCAGGATTCTCTATCGGCATCTCTGCAGGGAGGCGCCCTTGGATATCAACAGCGGCATAAGTAGCCTTGAGCTCTTCGCGTCTGTCTATGACGCTACGGCAGTTGTGGAACTTGGCCGCCTTTTCCGTTTCTCAATCCTATACACATTCGATAGGACTCCTTGGACGGGGCATAAGCCAGTCGCAGGGCCACTACCTACACACAGACATCCGTACCTCTAGTGGGTTTCGATCCCACGATCCAGTGTTTGAGAGGGCGAAGACTGTTAATTCCTTAGACTACGCGGCTAATGCGATCGGAGCTCCGTTTCAAGAACTTAGTTTAAATGAATGTGAGTTATGTGAAGAACCGTCAGCAGTGGGAGCAGGGTTAAGGTTCGGCCACACAGAGCGCTACGCTATGTTCGCTACGTACGCTACGTACGCTGTGTACACTCTGCGACGCAGCNAAGACCGTGAGAACGGTAAAAGCAGACTTCTACCCTGAAGATGGAGGCGATACGTTCCTCCGAAACGTCGGTTAACACCACTTATACACGGTGCCAAATCCCAGAAGACTGCCTTCTTCATAGTCACCGCCGTGAAAGCCTCAAATCTTACAAAAAGTAACATGTTCAAATGATATTTTCAGGTCATTTTTATCCAGTAAGTCCTTTCTAATTTTAATTAAAGCTGTGATAATACTTCTCTTCTAACGATAAAGGTAATTTTGCCCCTTTGCCTAATTAAGTATCAAACCGGGTAGACGTACAGAGGATGGTGGAATAGTTCCACACATTATTAACCTCGGCATTTGAGGGGAGTTTGGGGTTAGCGTCACTCCCTAGCCGCTTTACCATAAGAGAAAGAGCCCCCAGTACCCACTGGATTGGAAGATGCTGGTCTTCAGAGCCGGGCTGGATGCTGAAGAGGAAAGTAAATTATTTTGTGGCTGTCAGGATTCTCCTGTCACACAGATTGTAGTCCAGTTGCTACACCGTCTGAAATACTACGGCTTCCAGACCTTTCTACTTATTTTTCAAATGTGCATCAGATGGAAGTTACTTTTATTTCTTTTTAACGGAATAAACATCTTGCATGTCCCTTTCAAGGTTAGTAACTCCAGTTTAAAATATTTGCTCAGTACATACTTAAACAAGTTATATTTACTCTCTTTATTTTACATAGGCTACACGAAGGAAGACACTGCTTGTGATATCCAGATGGTGGGAAAGCATTGAGGTATCAGATAAACAGATTATGGGGATATGGTCTATATACACCATTGATGTTAAAGATTATTCAGTATACGAACTTTCTATATACTATCGAAAACCCGAGAAGTCATGTGGAGGCATTATATTGTTTAGTGTTGCTATGACATACGTAAGAGTAAACGAGCTTGAACTAACTGTAATACTCATTTCTTGAGCACATTCTGACTTGTTCTCGTAACGAATATAGATTTTAGTTTTTATTGTCTCCATGAATCCAGATTTCCTTTGAGAATCACGTTACCATAATAAGAATACAAGTATTTGCCTCCACAGTGTATTGAATGTTGCCCTGAGCCAATAATGCTCTTGAAGCCTTTCCGTTAAACATCTGCACCCAGAAAACCCATATGGGTATCCTCCAGTAATAATATCTCCTTCAAAATACAAATCGTTTATTACAATGGGTGATTATTAAGCGCTATTTTTTAATGATAACTTCAATGTACTGTAGATAGAACCTACTTTGTGGCATTCAGTGTTTAGATTGGGAGGTAACTCCCAGTTACATAAGCTAGTAACACACCCTGCTACAATTACGTAAAAGGCGACAATTCTCAGTTGCCTTCAAGTTTTTCTTTACCTCTCGATAAAAAGAGAAATTGTGGCTGTGTACAAGTGAGAGTACTTGAATCAGTCTTCGCACACTGCATTCCAATTCTCCCGTTTAAAGCCCCATATGAATTTAAACTAGTCAGTAATTTGATTTCACCTTCGGATATACATAATTCTGAACAGGTTTTATTCTAATGATTTGAGAATCATATGTAAGTGAAAACAACTTCTTAAAAAGACTAAGGTGTTCCAGAAATATCTCTTCTTTCATGCAACTCAGAACTCACATTAGCCTGTTATTTGACCTTCCTTAAGTTAGGAGAAGTTGGTTAAAAGCTTGTTGAAGATTGATGTCTTCTTGAACGTGATGTTTCGTGGTGTAGTAGAATAGTGCTAAAGCTTCAGAGGAAATTGTTGTGCTCACACTGAAGGTAGAAGAACTATATGACTGTCCATTTTATTGTTATCTACATAACCTGATTCCTTACATGGATGTATTACATGAGATTAGGAACCAACCAACTGGAATCATATCCTTTTTCATTCGGGTGCTCCTAATGCCCAACTTATCGTGTTCCAATAAGTCACCTTTAAATATGCTGGTTGAGAAATGATTGAAAACGATTCTTAGTAAGAATTGTAATTTTCAGTAACTTCCTCAGATTAATTAGTTCTTAATAAACTAGTAAATAACACCATAAAACCGATACATTTATATGTATTGTGGCTTATTTGCTCAAAGCAAGAACTGTGAGGCCAATGAAACAGCTTTGCCATTTAATGCTAATGTCCCCATGCAAGATATCGCCCTTCAAACAGAAGTATCTCTATCCCTTAAATCGGCGTGTATTGAAACAAGCATTTGTTACTGAAGTAGTGTAGTTCCTGTTTGATGTTAACAGTCCTGCATTATCGTCGTTATCATTATCGTAGCCATCATCATCATCGCCACTGTCACGTCATTATTATGACGTCACCATCACTGTCACCCTTTCCTCCACTTTCTTTATCTTCATCTTCTCGTATGCCCTTTCGTGGATCGCCCTTGACCATACGAACCTCTCAGACCAGTAGCATAAAATCACAGATGCTGGACTCACCACGGATCGCATACCTCTTGTTTAGTCCTATATAAAATTGTATGCATACGAATAGAAATACGAGAACATATGCAATTTTCCTCCTAATCTTCTAATCCAAGACGATCCGACACCTTGTACCAGCTTCGATACTCGGGCTGAACTTATTCAAGACGCGGCCAGCCTTCAGAAATGCATGTGCGATATTAATAGCAGAATTATGGTAACCATCCTCTCTGAATTGTACTGTGTTGGCCACTTAATAAAGGTGGGTAGTAACCAGGGCCCCGATTTTGATGACCTGAAAATATTTAAAAAATGACCTATAAAGTGACTGAAAAAAATCCAGAAAAATTGCCTAAAATATGACCCAAAAATGTAATATGCAGGGCCCGGATTTTGATGACCTGAAAATATGTAAAAAAAATGACCTAAAAGGACTAAAAAAATCCAGAAAAATGACCTAAAGGAGAAAAGAAAGAACACTTCGCTTCCATGTTATTCACATTTCAGAAAACGTATGAAGAAAAATTCCCTAAAATGGACAAAAATTACAAGAAATACCCTTAAAAGTCCAAAAAATTACTCTCAAAATGAAAAAATGACCTTAAACGTAAAAATGTCAAAAAATGACAAGAAAATACCTATAAAATTTACATTTCTGAAACCAGCAGCTCATAGCCGAGATTTATATATTTAAGAGCATCCCATAGAATACAAGGAAAAAAAGATGACATGTCATCAAAATCCGGGCCCTGCTTATAACACATGTAACTAATAATTAGTTTTTATGGAGCAGACGAGGTCCCATGTATTAAAATTAAATATATTCCTACTGTAATGCGAACTTGTATTAGTTTCACTTTGAATTTCACTAATTCATGGAGATGAGCCCTTCTTGAGAAGCCGCCAATTGTGCAGCTACTCAAGAACTTCCCAGCATTTTACTATGTTCACAAGAGCCCTCCATTGGTCCTTATCCTGAGCCAGATCAATCCAATCCATAACAGCCCATTCTCTCTCTCTAAGATCCATTTTAATATTGTCCACCCACCTACGTCTTGGTCTTCCTAGTGATCTCCTTCCATCTGGCCTTCCCACTTTCCTATATGCATTCCTCTTTGTCCCATTCGTGCTACATGCCCTGCCCATCTCATCATCCTTTTCTTGATTATTCTAATTATACTTGGAGCATAGTACAAGTTATGAAGCTCCTCATTAAGCAGGTTCCTTCCAAATCCCGTCACTTCATCTCTCTTCCATCCAAATATTCTCCTCAGCAACCTATTCTCAAACATCCTCAGGTCAGCAGAGAAAAAGGAAATTACTGCTGAACGCGTGAAGCGGACAAGTCAAAGGTGAAATTATAAATATTATACTACACAAGAAAAGGTCATCAGAGAACGAATGGTGAAAGAACTACCAAACACAGTCTTCGTTTTACTAGCATGAGAAACACTCTGTGGGTATTTTTCTTCGGCAGGCAGTATATATAGGCATTGTACTTCAGCATCATGTTGCCAACTATGTATATGATATTTTTGTCCGTGTAGTGTTGGTATCGGTCCTTGTTGAGTTGGCAATGCGCGCTGCTGTCAGTCGGCAGATACCAGAATTCTATGGATTTTAGATGATTCATTTTGGAAGTAACAACGCTTTCCACAGGGCATTACACTGAAACGACAGTCAACTATTTTAGTAAGAGTAAGAATATCTGAGGATGGCCGTGTGAGGACAGAACATGTTGTAGAAGGGTTTACGTAACAACGTGAAGACACTCATCCTCTGAAGTACATATAGATCGGTTATAGAATGAAAATGTCATAGAATTTATTTCTCAAGTGATTTTTTAATTTAAAGTCTGTTAATGTCATTTGAATTACTTCGGAATCTCGTAAACATTGCCACTGAGAAAAGTCAGTTTTTTTTTTGTTTTTATATATTTTCGGGATATTTCTGAAACTCTTCCAACAGATCTCTGATTTTCTTTGCATATATTATGCATTGGTTTTTCCGAAAACTTACGTTCACTTAATGAGGAAGTGTAGGCCTCTGGAATAGCATTATAAAGTTTCTTATATGACAACTGACTAGTTAACTTCGAAAATATTCACAGATATGTCAGGTGACATATGTGCTTTCTTTTTTATTTTTTGTCAAATTATCTCATTTACGTGTCACGTGATATACATAAAAATACAAGAAAAAACAGTTTAATTTAATTCAACAAGTAATATCTCTGTGAAAATATCCATCACCTTCTATGAAACCCCAAGGCCTTTTACCTTGTACACAAAAGCCCAGAAGCAAGTTGAATCCATATATTCTGATATTATTTTTTTAACTTCTATTTTAATATCATCCTCTTAATGTTCTTTCCACCTCAGATTTCCTGCCCGACTTTCGTATGCATTTCTTATACTCTCTGCCGCTCTCCGATTTCTTGATTTCGTCTCCCTGTTGATATCTGACGAAGACTGCAAATTGTGAAGCCTACCATTATGCCATTGCCTCATGCACTCCTGTTACTTACTCTCCTAATTCAAATATCCCTTCAATATAAACCGTGTGGGATAATAGTGTTGCACTATGGGTACCTAGTTCTGCCTGTTTTAAATGTTCTCTTTGTCTGCACGAAGCTGACCTCCTGTTGCCACTTTTAGACGGGCCAGAGCAACATGTCCTCCTGTTACTTTCAGACTACAGCAGACTGGACCCCACGTGGTGGAGGCTCAGTAGGAAATACCAGCTGAAGTCAATGAATCAACGGTTAATTGTAATATATTACAATGGCAATGCCAGCTACACAGTGTTTGGTTTATTCAGCGATCCCGGTGGTCTAAGTCTTAGCGCGTCTGAATCCTGTGCACGAGCCGGTGGTTATTCTTGTTGACGTTTCTTGTGTTTCTGTCTGGCTGAACACTTGCTAGTGTAGGAGTTCATGTATGTAGAACAACTACTCAATATTCTAAGTATCTTTGTGTACGTCAAGGTACGGGCAGACCTCTAGCCGTGCGGCTCCGTGAACATAGGCACAATCTCCAACAGGATCTTCTAGAAAAAGCCAGATTAGCCCAACGTGCTTATGAAGAGGGTCATAGAGTAGGTTGGGATAATGCCAGGAGTTTGGAAATTGAAAGTAACAGCAGGTGTAGAAAATAGAAGAAATCGGCCCATAAGCCATGCTTAACCAATCTAAACAACCAACCCAGTTTGCACATTTCTGCTATCTGGATCCGCCTCAGCAGCAATGAGGTTTCTAACTCACAGAGAAGATCTGTATGACGGAACAGACTCTTCATCCGTTTCCACAAGGTTCCATTCTCAAGTGTTCAGGTTACTCCACAGATGGCACTAGTAAATATGTAAATTAAGATTTGTCAGTAATTATTACTATGTAGCAAGGTTAAAATACTTTGGAATGGCGGTAAAATAAAAATTATATACAAAGTAATTAAGATAATACAAGTATATGTAAGGGAGACATAGCTACCGCCAGTTTCACACTGTTTTGCATTACAGTCCCGCACCTAAAAGCATGAAGATTAAAATATAAAAACTATAATCTTAACCATGAAACTTGGACACTAACGGCGAGGGCACACCAAGGAAATTGGCAACTGCAACGCAACGGCAACTTCCGAGAAACGTCACCGATTTCAAGCAGGCAACTAGTTTCCAGATTAGCAGGCGCACACAGAGGAATCTTGGTTTGATTATTGGCTCACGTCACATCAAGTGAATATGTTCGTCCGAATTAATGCATGATTGTATTTTTTAATTTCGTGCACTTACTTTCTTCAATGAAAGATAATAATACTGATCCTGCCATAATATGGCGGTAGTTGAGACCGGTTGAGACGGCGCGAGAAGGGAAGACGACGACCGTAAGGAAAACATTGGGATGTTAGTTAATTTGTTTTGATTGAGATCAGTTTATTTTACTCAGGAAATATCGCGTTCACGCGCGATACGAAATTCTGACATGACAGTGCAATAATTTTTAGCAAGATAGAAGACACCTGATGATGGCCGTATACAGCCGAACCATGTAATGTCGAAGAAGGGTGACTACATAATAAGTTGCATTTAAGAAGAAAATATGTAAAAAATAAATTATGTATTAATGCTACAGGATGCTTAAATAAAATACCAGGAAAAAAAAAACATTGAGTTCATGGGTTCTTCGTGACAATTTAAACTCAGGTGCTTATATTATTTCGCAAGAACTTTATCTGGGTCCAGACTCCTTCGTCTCATGAGAAATTCTTTCCCAAACCAAATCTATTTTGTCCTGCCTAGTATAGTTTGAGTGGCGATTGTCATATATACCACGCTTTTTCTAAATAAACTGCACAAAAACAAAATGAACAGCTTCATCAACCTTCCGTGCCACCTAAAGAAGCAAGTGAACCAGCGAAGCGCGTTAGAAGAGCTGACACAAGGAAATTATGCTGCAACGCAACTGTGAGAAAACTGGCTTGCCCAGTCGCCTAGGAGTTGAATTTCTCTGCCTTCCGCGAGTTGCCTTACCGTTTCCTTAATTTGCACTGCTCTATTCGGTTCCACTTGTTCAACTCAGTCTCACAACGATTTTCAGAAATTGCGGTTGCCAGCTTCTTTGTTGTGCTCTCACGCTACTGGGATCCTTGACAGCAGGACACTGAGAAAAATATTCGTGTTTAGGGTAAGAAGAAGGGAGAAAGGGGTTGTTTAAACTATATGATGGGGACTGTCACACTTTTTACGGTGCAGTGAATATTACCAGTATTACGCCGATCATAGTGGCCGCGAGTTCTGAAGCATGAAATGTTTTCTCCCTCTCGAACGCTGGGATTGTGAGTTCGAATCCCATGGAAAACATGGATGTTTTGGTTTATTCTGTGTTTGTGTTGTCCTGTGTAGGTAGGGGCCTTCCGTCGGGCTGATCCCCCGTCCAAGGTGTCCTACCGTCTCTCTAAGATTAAGAAACTGAAATTAAATGAAACGTTGCACGGATGCCTAATGCTCCAAATTGGAGCAACAGAAATATATATATATGTAAAGTAAAGGTATCCCTGTAACAGGCCGTGAAGGCCCATAGGGTTATGAGATGAGGGTCCCACATTTTCTAGACAATCGGCTCAAAGATGGCAGTAAGGTTGTCAGCCTTACGCGCCGACCGCATATATATAGATTATTATTACGGATATCTATCAATCAAACTACACGGCCTTGTATCCTAGAAGACTATTACTTGTATACGTATATATACATAATATAATGAATAAATATACATGTTTTAAGTTCCATTATGAAATTGTATTTATGAATTTGAAAGCAACATATATTTCATCTATGCAATATAACTGGATAGCTTTTTCAAAGCAATTTTAAAAATACGTAATAATTTAAAACATTTCTCAAAATTTTCGCTGTACATCGAGAATACTTAATTTGAGAAATAGCCGCCATACTCAGGATGGCGCTAGCGGCAACACCTACGTGAACCTTCTATCTCAACTTCAGATACGAGTGTCTGCATACTCATTCTACACGTGTTAACATTATCCCAGTTAAAATCGCTTGTTGGTCTAGTGGAAACCAGGTAAAAGAGGACATCTAGCTGCTTCCGGGACATAATGAAAACGTAGCGAAGAAACCTCACCTGATAATTGACCGTAATTCTGTGGTTCAGACATAAATGTAATCGATTAATCACCAGTAAATATAATGCATTTGTTGCTTCAGAGTAGAACAGCGATCTTTGGACATTTCTCGCTGGCAAGTTGTTCTCCTTTTTGCTCTGTCAGCCATGCCACTAGAGAAGTCGTTTGGAAATTCCAGACACGTAGATGAAAATCTTAACATACTTTGCATACGGACGAAGAGAACCGAGATTCTATTTTACATAAGCATTAGACAGGTAAGAAGAAAAGTTGTAGCGAGAAAATATGGCTTTTATGGTCTGCTCAGAATCTGCTGCATATGTCACTACAGGTACAGCATAGCACAACAGATGGGGTTGGTGTTGCTTCATGTGTGTGCCATCTTCATTTCGGTGCCAAGAACATTTTACTGATCCGTTTGCTGAGGACATGTTTCTCTCAATTGAAAACTGGACGTGTAGTGGCACTAATGCTGCATCAGATTTCAAGCAAAAAACGCAATAAAATTTGATTACTAAATTGTAACTAATTTATATGGCTGAATTTACAATTTTCTGTAATTGCAAGTATCTGAGTTCATTTGGAGAGAAATGAATTGCCATTTCGTTGAAATTGTACTAAAGCCAGTACAATATGACAAAACATGGATAAGATACAGCCTGTGACTATAGACCAGCACAACTTAGAATGTGGTATGGACGTTAAATCGTGCTTATGGAAGGCTGTATTTGGGTGTAATATGTTAATTTTGTAAATTTAGTGGTTGAGGCACTATGCTACAAGCTGGAAGATCGCGGGTTCAAGTACCGATGAGGTCATTGGATTTTTTCAATTGACCTAATCCTTCCAGCCGCACTAGGCCCTGGGGTCGACTCAGCCTCTAACAGAAATGAGTACCAGGAATTAATTAAATAATTTTCCTGGGGCGTAAAGCCCGGCCGGCGCGTAAGACTGACAAACTTTCCACCGATTGAGCCGATTGTCTAGATCAGTGGTTCTCAACCTTTGTCAGACCGAGGCCCGGTAAATTCTTTTTTCTATAGGATGAGAGCCCAGTATAATTGATGTTAGGGCCCGGTACACGGCCGCGGCCCGGCGGTTAAGAAACACTGTCTAGATAATGTGGGACCCTCAACGTCTCCCAACCGTATGGGCCTTCACGGCCTGTTACAGGGATAGTTTTACTTTTTTTATATATTTCAAATCAACAGGTACATATTTCAACCTTGTTTGATCTTTGTTAGGGTGAGAAACACTCAGTTCCGGTGAAAGTGCTGTTATTGAGGACCCAGGATAGCTCAGTTGATACATGTATAACTGCAGGCTACGAGCTGGACGGCCAGGGTTCGATTGCTGGCAGGGGCAAGAAACTTGTCTCTTCTCCGCAGCGTCCAGACAAGCTCTGGGACCCATCCAGCCACCTGTCTAGTGGATACCGGCAAATTTTCCGAGGTCAAAGCAGCCGGGGTGTGAGTCTGACTAATAACCTCCATTTAGTTCAAATGTCAAGAATGGTGGAGCTAAACCTCCACTCACACATACGTGTTCATTGCGTGATGCTTTGTTAAGTACGCATAGGAACACCTGTGCATTTACCTTGTTGCTATTATTACTCATGTTGTGGTTCTGGCCAGTGTACAATTCTCAGTCTCTCACAGTACTTGGACTGTATTGAGGATACATTTACAGTTTCTTGTTAATCGTTATAAAGCACTGGCATCATCTTAAAATTAATTCGTCTGTAATCTGTCAGAAGACAGGTCCACAGTCTCTTGCAAAACAGATCCTCCACTTAATGCGATCTAGAGCTTTCTCCTTCAGTCACACTATATTGTACATCTTTGTATATTTGGATTGAGTTCCCAAAACTATATATTTGCTGAAGAATGCTGTCTTCTGAGAAGTTGCGCCGTGTAGATCTTGCGTGAACCGACGTTCTGGAGGAAAGTGTAGTCTCCATCTTCAGGGTATAAAAATCCGCGAGCGAGGAACCAGCGTGGGCAGGTGGCTGGCAGTCTGGTAGCTCACACTGGTTCCTAGCTCGCGGATTTTTATACCCCGAAGATGGAGGTGATACGTTCTTCCAAAATGTCGGTTCACACAAGATCTGCACTGCGACACATCCCAGAAGACGACATTCTTCATAGTCGCCGCCGTGAAGACCTCATATTCTGAATATAGGTTTGTTTCTCGCATTCCTTGAGCTATGCCTTCCTCAGTTTGATTAGATGTTTAGTGCGAATTGTATTATGTCAATTGGTACTATTTTGAACTAATCTATGTTCTTCTGAACGCTAACTGTTGCATTCTACTTCTTCCCATATTTGGTTATTAATCTCGTTATTTTGAACTCTGGCTAGTTTCTTGCTGCAGGATAACTTTACGCTAGCGGACTATGATACATTTGGAAGTGTAAACTGCAAACACTGACTTCCCTACTACAAGCATACGGGTCATCAAGTCCAACGGCGTCCCTTTCCATCTGAGGACCATAATTCTTACATCCCCCAGCATCGGTGGTGGCCTGGATGTCGTATTTCCATCGTGTAACTTCAGGATATGGTTGAGGAATCCATCGACGCCCATGCTGAGGCGTTGCTTCACTTGCCGGCCTTTCATTCCGTCGACGAAAGCAGGGATCGCATTTGTCCGGATGAAATCTACAGCTAACCTAGGTGGGGCATGGTGGGCTAACTTATCCATGGAGGCTGAGTAGGTGCTCGGTTGGGACCTGTCTTTCAGTTGAGACCAATAGGACACAGCCAGCGGGTGGTGTCCTCAACGCCCCTTCAAAGCCCGACGGTATTTTCTTATGTCGCTCCGGGTTGGGCACTCTATAGGATGAGGCCAGCTTGCTCCTGCAGAATGGCAAGGGTTGCCAAAGGCCATGACATGTAACTAGCCGTGAAATACTGTCCTGGACTCATATCCATCAAACTTCGTGAGCTTCACTGCTCCTGGTGCCAGAGTTTCCGCCGCTTCCGCGTCTCGTCATAGCTCTATCATTCTTGACCTCGTCACTAGATGGAGATGATTGGTCAGCTTCAAGCCCCGGCCGCTTCATTCCCCGGAGAATGCGCTTCCGGTACCCACTGATAGGGGGGACTGAATGGGCTCCAGAACCGGTCTGGACGCTTTGGAGGGGAGAAAAATGTCTTGGTCTTACCGGGATTCGAACCCCGGCATTCCATCCTGCAGTCTGTCGCTATATCAACTGAGCTATCTCGTCTTCTCTTAATCCAGAAAGCGATATTATTTTAAAGTGGAAACAGGGGTTCCTGAAGAAAAGATTCCACTTGTGACGCAGAACTGCTACTGCACTGAACTGCGAAGTGAGGGGAATAACCGTGAGTCCTGAGATCTCACCCTCCACACTTATAACCATTATGAATATAAAATTCCTTTGGAATTCTCAACATGAGGACTTAAGTTCTGAGATTTTGCAGCGATTCTATGACGAACACTGCCTCTTATAATGTCAGGCTTGTGCTCTTGTGGCTTACCGACTTTCGGAGAAATATATTGCCTTCATCTTCCAGATCGAGTAGTGAACCAGACGATGTAAGTAGCAAGCAGTAGGCAGAGAGGCACTGTGATTGCATTTTACGAGTTGCTCGGCTTATTCTTCAAACCTGAAAATGGAGGCAGTTTTTTCCCCCGAAATATCCGATAGCTTCTAAATAACTACACTGCGAAACATTGTTGAAGATGGTGCTTCTGAATTATAATGCGTTCTGTAGAAATATTCCATTCGTTAAAATTATTGCACTTAAAGTAAGAGCGCTTCGTGGAACCATATTGTTTATTCCGAAATCTCTCCAGTTTTATACAAGTATGTAAATATGTCTTACTTGCAACAGCTAGGAAAAGCAGTAAATCTATCGCTGTAATATATCTATGGACATTTTAGACAATTTATCCTTTGAAAAGGAGTTTGTAAAGTTAGGACACAGTAATTACATGCATAAATATATCCTGATTCCTTAAGGGCACAATGCTGTATACACCAAGCACACATTAATGCTTCCGTAGACAGGCAGTTAGAGGTATTTCCGGGTACACGATACAAATAAAAATGCGATAAAAAGAAATAGAAATTTCGTATGAGAAGAAAGAAACTTGTATAAGAATAAAAAACATATCCAGTGCCATTGATTTAAAGACAACAAAAGAGAAATATAAGATTAAAACGAACAGATGAAAGGGAAGAAAGGAATATGACTTATGTACTTCTTCCTCTGTTACAACTGGCAGAATTCCAATGTATAAATGTAGAAAGGTCAAAATTCTCATTCTCATTAAGAATCCGAACCGGAAATGCAATGATAAGTTGAAATGCGGAGATGAATGTGAGAGCGATTTACTCTTACTTCTTAGGAGTCTCTCGTGCCAANATACTGTATATGGCCTAATTCGACATTCTGCGTTCAGATGTTTTAATTCACTGAACACAGCATTGTCTTCGTTTAAATGAATTTAAGTGAGGTGAGGAAAATAGCTATTTTACTTCAGATAATCATAGATTCCTATGGTAACATTCAAGAAGGATTGCACTTATATAACGAAATTAAAGTGGATGAATTTTAATTCATTTTCCAAGATCAGAAATGATAATTTAATTTCTTACTCTCGCAAAATACTAAAGCTATGTAGCAGAAATAAGATAATAACAAATAATGATAAGGCGTAATAATAAAGTAAAAAGTAAAGCTACCCCGTAACAGGCCATGAAGGCCCATAGGGTTGTGAGATGTTGAGGGTCCCACATTGTCTAGAGTCTAGACCAGTGGTTCTCAACCTTTATGAGACTGCGGCCCAGTAAGTTTTTTTTTTATAAGATGAGGGCCCAGTCCCAACAAATTAAGTTAATGCATTGAGCTAACGTAATATTAGTAATTAATTATAGCATAATCATAAAGAGTATTAGTACACTTATGTATACGGTGTGGCATGTTGACAAACATAAAATTACATTTAAATTAATTACCAATCACTGAATTAATGAAATATTGTAGCATTTTTTAGTTTCCTCAGACCATCATTAAATTAATCTGTGCCAATTGTCATTGACATGTCACATGCTGATCACCAAAAACTTATGTTATTCAGCGTAAAATTGATTATTTTATTATTAAATTGATTTTAATGATGTTGGTTTGGAAAAAACGGCAGTGAGAAAAATATTTATGCATTGTAACTCACCATAGACGTCAGTTGAGTAGAGGAAGATGCAGAAGGATGTCAACTTGCCGGCGAAACACTTATTATCACATACACACGCCAAATAATTATATATATAAAGTATGTAAATTGATAAATAAAAATGCACGAATCTTTCAATTCTAAACACTACTTCCAACACTAATTAATATTTTGATTTTAAAGACGCAGCACTTTAACACAGCAATTATAAGTTATTGAAAAGTTAAACTTAGTTTCTTTGATCACAACTGAGTTTGGAAGGTTTTATTTAGGCTAGTGAGACTTCTATTTCTGTTTTCCGTCCGTTAGCTTATTAATTCTGGGATGAATTGAAGTGAGAGCCAAACGGAGACACTCAGAAAGTTGCAGGCAATTCCTCTGTTTCGTTTTAAGCACAGTCATGGCAGAAAATGCAGTTTCACAAAGATACGTGTTGGAAAAACAAAGAAGAAACCTCACTGCTATTTCATGTAAATTTGGATATTCATTTTTCATTCTTATCCAGAATTTCGAATTACTCGTAGTATTAAAAGTACTTTCCAGTCCTTTGTCCGATGATAATTCAATAAGTTGAAGGGTTTCTTCATAGGAAAGGGCTGTCTCTTTGTGTTCAACAAAAGAGTCCACAATCCACACATCTTGCCTCTGGGACACCTCATGTTCGCGATAAATCTTTTCAAGCGACAACATCTTCAAGTGGGCTGCAATCATATCTGAAACTGAATTCTGTGAATAGAAATTATCTTCTTCCATAATACAACTGAGTACGACTGAAACACTTCATTGTTTCTTTCAGCAGTCGTAAAGCCAGAGTCTGCGTTTCATTTGAACGATTCGATCTTGTTCCACGCATAAATATTGTTGTATCTGGTCCTTGAAGTTTTAAATTCAGCTCATGTATGTAATAAGGATATGTCGCTGAGATACGCCGGCCTGGCTACGCAATTCTTACCCTGGAAATAATGGAATCGGTCACTTTTCTTATCAGCCAGAGACAGCTCAACTTCCTTTCGGAGTTCATATAACCTCTTGAGAATCTTACAGCGGGAAAACGAGCGGACTTCCGAATGGAAACGAAGATTTTGATGATCAAAGCCCCTTTCATCGCAGAATGCTTTTAACGGACTTCTATTTAAAGCACTGTTTTGGTATAATTAATGATTTTAACAGATTGAGACAGGACTTCATTAAACTCAGGTACTTTTTTTTTGGAAGCCAGGTTTTGCCTATGAATGTAGCAATGCTTTGACACTAAGTTATTGCCTGCCATATCCTTAATTTTAGCCACTAAACCTGAATTTCCACCTGTAAGACAGGCGGGGCCGTCGGTACAAACTCCAACGCAATTTTCTTCCACTCGAGACCTCTCTCTTCAATGAAACCATTTAAAACTTCGAAAATTTTGCTGCTGGTAATGTGCGTAGGTATTTCAGGAACACTTAAAATGGTCAATGACCAATGGTCAATGGTCAATATATCGCCCATACGTAAGTAAAATGCTGTTGTCCTGAATATCTGTAGATTCGTCCAGTAAAAATGAAAACAAGATTTTTTATTTTTTTTTTCCAGTGAGTTGCGTTTCTGTATCTTCTCTCATATCAGATATCCGCCTCTCAACTATATAATTCGACAATGGGGCATCTTTCATTTTACTTGCTGCAGACTGACCGAATACTTAATTACAAGCAGCAATCAATGAAGGCGGCATGCACTGTCTTCGCTCGCTTGGAAACCGGGATCGTGGGTTCGAATCCCACTCTGGGCATGGATGTTTAGTTTGTGTTTATGCGTTTTTCTGTGTTTGTATACAGGTAGAGGCCTTGCGGCGAGCTGATCACCCTCCCAAGGCGTCCTACCAAATGTGTAAGATAGAAAAACCGAAACGTGAACGGAGAAGTTCATGGAGGTAGGCCTAGGCCCACTGGGGCTGTAGTGCCAAGGGGGGAAAAATCAAAGAAGGCTTAATGATTTCTTTGCCAATGGAATACTTTCTTATACATTTAGCTATTTGTAATGATATGAAATAGGATTCCTTCAAAAGCGAAGTATCAGTGTTTGAAGCTTGGGAAAACATTTTCTTTTCTGTTTTAAATACATCTTTTTTACGTATAAAGAATTTAGTGGGTTTGTTGACTAGATCTTAAACAAAATCCGTTGTCTCTTATTCATATTAAAATTTAAACCTGTAGGGCTATAACTTTAAAAAGATCACGGCACTCGGGTTTCGAAACAAGCACGTACACACTGCAATGCGAACCTGCGAAGAAACAATATTCAGTTTTACCAGATTTGAGAACCGGATACAGACGGCCTTGATCTTCAATTTCAGTGGAAAAATTTTCTTCATGCTTCCTTGCTGACATTCGCAACACAGATGGTGTTTCGTTCAGTTTTGAGAAAATAGGATACGCCACTCATTGTTAAAATCGGCTTGCAGGCAATTTTTTATGACCGGTCATAAACAGCGGTATTCCCTTTCCGGAATGTTGAAAGATTTGGATGTCTGAAAATTCGTGATCATTCATGAATACTTCCATGTTTAAAACTATGCGGCTTGGTCACTGACATTTGCTACACAGATTTAGGTGTTCTGTGTCAGCTTCTCGACACAATCGCGAATATTATTCTCCTTAGAATATTTTCACTGTAAAATATTCGTAAAAATGCTTATAAAACTAAAATGACAAATTAAAAAATTCCACTTGCGACCCGGTGTGATTGATGTCAGGGCCCGGCGGTTGAGAAATATTTCTCTGCCCTGCGCGTCGTAGGAGGCGACGAAGAGGGAAGTCTCGAATCTGAGACAGTAAATATGGTCACGAGTCTCACAGGACTCGGACCCAAGAATAACTGTACTAGTGAGGACCAGCAGCAATTTGACACTACAGACCCCTCTTCTTATCAGAGAGCGCCCCACATCAAAAAACACGCAACTGTCTGACGGTAATAAAAATCTGGCCGTAAGTCGCAGATGGGTGCTTTGTTCCAAGAGCGACTGGCCGACTGACCGCCGGTCGTAACATAAGACTCAGACTCAGTTCGTCATCGGAACTTCTTTTTTAATCATCCATCTATGCTTAGGTCTCCGAACACCCAGAACTAAATTATTCCTGAATGTAAGCACCCAGCTCTTGCGGACTTTAAGGAACAGCATACACACATGTGTCCAGGACTTTACATTCTACATAGAGTTCCAGGCAATTATTCTGTACACGTTCTCATTGTAAACCCACGTAAAGATTTTCAGATAATTACAGAACGTGAAAATCAGTCTAATTGTAAGATTTGAAGCTTTCACGGCGGTGACTATGAGGATAGCAGTATTCTGGGATTTGGCACCGTGTATATGTGGTGTTAACCGACATTTCGGAGGAACGTATCGCCTCCATCTTCAGGGTAGAAGGAAAAAAGCGAAGAGACCGTGAGAACCGGTAAAAGCAGACTGGTGTTGGAAATATACACAGCTATGTGAGAGCAGTGAAGGAAGTGGAGAAGGGCCTTGCCACATATACACGGTGCCAAATTCCAGAAGACTGCTTTCTTCATCAATCTAATTGTATGGATACTTTTAATTAAGTATATTAATGCAAGAGAAAGCCAATAAGATTCCACTTACACATGTTTAATTACACTCTGAATTAAGTAACACAGTTTCTGTGCTAATTAATATCTTCATGGCACTAGAATTTACAACTTAATATTAATTTTAGGTGATTCTCACCAGAACCCAGTGGTCAGCTTCAAGTCAGTGTCAATCATTAAATGTTAATGGACAATACTACACTGTTCCAGAAGCAAATGCGGTTTGCTAGTACGAAGAAGCATGCTGCCAGTGGAGACAGCATCTCTTTTTTTGCAATATACTATCGAGCATGTTATATTCTGATGTTTCAAGCGTCGATCAATTGCCGATCCTTCTCCCCTGAATTTTCTCTATTTGTTCGTCTGAATGTTGGAACACTGGCACAAAACAACGACGGCCATCTCCTTAGAATGCACTCAGGTAAAACACAAAGGTAAAACCTTCAGCTGTCTCTTTGCTTAATTAACGTCCATGTCATGAAGATATATGAGAGAATGGAGGAATGTTTTAACATGACGTTCAATAGAGACGAATGATCAGCTCGGTTCTCAGCTGCTTCACCCCTCGGGAGATGATCCAGGTATTGTGACGAAAAAAATCCTACCCCTCTCCGAAATCGAATTCGGATAATCCATCCCGTAGCCGTTCACTATGTTCACTTAGCTACAATGGCTCCAAAGACCAGTGCCTCCAGCATCTCTTAACTACCATGCTCCATCAAACTGCCAGAGAAACCCAGATGTCTGACTGTGGTCCGATTTGAGTTGAGGAACAATTAAAGCGAATGAAATATCGGCTTGTCCATATTACAGATCGATTGCCAGGATATCGATTATCAGTCGAAAATTGTAGGACTTCTTACACGCGTTTACAGTAGACAAATATGTGACTTTTGTTTTCTCCGAAGTGTGCTTTATGCCTTGAATATTTAACAACTTATCGTCTAATTTTGTATCCTGAGCCCGGTTCGATTTTTAGAGTGATTTCGAACAGTAAACGCACGTAGCCTTCAACTCTTCAACGCCTTGAAGCACGAATTTGTTCGGAATAATATTGAAAAATTCAATTCTTACCTCGCAGGACGAATTCTGCACCTCCGCCATAAAGATTACTTGGTCAGTGCATTGTATGGTGGTAATAGCCCTTAATTCGCCGACCACAGTATCCGCGTGGTCTAAGGCAAGGGGTCCTACCGACTGTGTAGAGACTCAAGAAGCTGAAGAAACGGCCAAGGCTAACTAATAATAACAATAATAATTCAGTTCATGTTTCTTTACGTGCATACTTAACAGCACAGAGGACAATTACAAAGTTAACACGAAGAGATAGAAATACACAAAAATAATTAAAAAACAAAACACAGTATGATGGTCTACATTAAGTACAAAGTGAGCATGAATAAAAATACAGAAACAAACACACATAGACAAAGCCACAATGTGATAGCGAAGAATAATTCGAGTTTAAATAGAGCAGTATACAATAATGATGATAATAATAATAATAATAATAGCAACAATAATATTAATAACGAAATTAATAAGATTAATGATAAATAATAATAGTGTAAATAATTCAGTATAAACTATGTTTCAGCAACAGAGTTTTTGGTCCAAAGACGTCAACGTCCCTACAAACAACATTAGCAGAAGTGAAATTTGTACTAAGAGAACAGACGTTGACCATAGGAAAGTCTCGGATATATCGAACAGGGATTCCGAGGTCAACAATTTCCAAAGCAGAAGGGCAAAGTACAGAACCACGATAAACTTGAATAAGGAAGAGTGCATCAAGGTGATATCTCCTCTTTTGCAAGGTGTGCAATTTCATTTATTCTAAAGCAGAATCGTAACTGTAATGAACTGGAGGAGAAAAGGTTTAAAACAGAGAGCCGTAAACTTCTGCTGAGTTAGTTCTAGTTTGTTTGCATCAGTTGATGTAATGGAATTCCAAACTACTGAAGCGTATTCAACCTTGGATCTAACTAAAATAAAATATAAAATGAACATGCATCCAAGGGTTGAATAATTAAAGGTGATAATGCGAATTATACCTAGCATCTTAATACAATTTGAAAATATAAAATTAACATGATCATGAAAATGAAGTTTAGAATCAAGATGTACTCCCAGGTCTTTCACTGAATATGTTCGAGTTATAGTGAAATGAAGAAGTTTGTATTCGTATATCAAATAGTTAATTTTCCTAGAGAACGTTATAACTTTGGTTTTGTCAGCGTTGAGTTTCATAGAGTTCGCTGCAGACCAGCTACGTATACAGTCAACGCCAGATTGCAGAAGATTACAATCTTCAGGGGAGCTAACAGCAAGGTAAATTTTTATGTCAGCTGCAAAGAGTAGGTGCCTGGAGTGCTTAATTGAATCACACAAGCCATTTATGTAGACATTGAAAAGCAGACGCCCAAGAAGAGATCCCTGTGGAACACCGGACAATACTTCAAAGGGCGATGAAAGGGCGATGAAATATTAGTGTCTGTTGGTTAGGTAACTGCGTATCCAGTTTACATAACCACCAGAAAATCCAAGGGCACTCAGTTTGTGAAGAAGCAAGGAGTGGGGGACGAGGCCGAAAGCAGAGCTTAGGTCAAAGTAAATGGCATCCACTTGACGTTGAGAGCCAAACAGGGGAGTAATAAAATCAAGATACATTACTAGACTGGTGGTGGTGGATTTACATTTTGTGAAACCATGCTGACAGGAATTTAATTTCAACTTAAGAAATGTGAAACATGATCATTGATAACATAGTCAAATAATTTCGAAAAATTCTTAAGAATCGAAATAGGTCTGTAGATGTTGACTGAGGCACTATTGCCTTTCTTAAAGATAGGAACAATTGCCGCTTGCTTCCATAACGCAAGAAAACACTGTTGGGATTGACTGATATTGAAAATATACTTCAGGACAGGTGCGAGTATATCAGAACAACCCTTAATGACAAATGCATGGATGTTATCAAGACCGACAGATTTGGATGGTTTCAGACGTGCAATGGCTTAAAAATGTCTGAATCAGAAACAGGTGATAAAGACAGAGATCCCAATGATGATGATGAAAGGGAAGGGAACACCCCTGGAGAGGAACTATTATATACTGACTGAAAGTGATCAGCAAAAGCGTTGGCAACTTCATAGTGGTCTACCAAATGAGTACCATCAACCATAAGCTGAATAGAAGTGGAGCTTTTGTTCCTAAAGGACGCCACGTGTTTCCAAAATTGCTTGTGCTGTGTCTTAAGGTTCGCATTAATAGACTCCAACCATCTAGATTTAACTAGCTTACGGTAGACGGAGAAAGGATCGTGTAGCCTGGCGGATTTATGTTTCTTAAAGCGCCTGTAAAAGTAATTCCTTTACCTAATGTAGTATCTTAAAGAATTGGAAAAGCAATACTAGTGTGAGCCCTGCCGGAAATGTAACCTAGCCCGCTGCCTTCCCGACTATTCTCGTTGTATCATGTTTTCCTGTGCGGATGATGGTACTAATAGATGACATATCTGTGACGGTTCCCTTTTTTGGTATGACGGTGCCACTGAACACCCTGCAAACAAGAGTACCGGAAGTTACGAGTTTGTATACAGTTACGTGGCATCGAAACTACGTTCTATGACACCCATGATTCTATCGGTCTCTATCACTTAAACACCTGAAGAAGGCAGAACTGACTCTTGATCGGAATATTGCAGAGTATTCAGGCAGTGTCATGAGGACTGTGTTAATTTATGCTAATATAATCCGTCGATACATCGCAGCTACTTTGTGCCTATTGTCTACAGATTTGTCTCTGTCCTATCATCACTGGTCACATATATATACTACGGTCACTCATCACGCCGAACGGTTTATGTATATTTATGTAAATGAGGTTCAAGTCTTTTCCGAAACTAATTCTAGGCATTAAGGTTCTTTTTACTAACAGGATTATAATGTCCTCAAGTTAGAAAGAAGTTACCACTACTAAATGTGTTATAGACTCCGATAATTTTATTGGAAATGATGTCAACAACACTAGTAAGGGAAGACGAGAAAGGTGTGCTGAATTCTTCAGGGTTTTGATTTCTATTTTAATTAATCTCATAAGAGTCCCTCAGTTATGAACCAGTACAAATTATATCGTAATAAAGTAATGGTTGTTAATATTGAGGTAATGAAAAACCACAACATAACAAACAAAACAAACAAACAAACAAACAAAACAACAACCTTATAATAGAGGTATATTTCCGAACTTCTGTCTTATGAAGTCACGTGCACACATGCTAAATTGGATGTGGTATAGCGTGAATAAATAATTTAATTATGCGAGTTGATTCTTGTGATAAAAAGCTTGAAGTAATTAACTTAGTATTAACAAAATATTATGAAGACTGTTTCCTCTGCTTCTGCTACTGACAATCCTTTAACAAGAGTGTAATTACTCGCAGGGAGTAGGGAATGTTGACATTCCTATATGAGTGAAGAATATTGAGACCAAACACTCCTTTCCAGGCCTTCTTATTCGTTCCACACTCCATTAATTAGACGAGGTCTGGTTCTCTTATTATTAAACTTGTTTGTGCTATTCCAAATCGATTTTCTAACGAACTTAGAATTACGTATGTCCAGCGGTGCAACTGCGCAGCAGTTCTGCGCCTTACCAGTTGAGGAAGAGCTTCTTCGCCTCCAGTGACTTGAAGCATGTTCTCGGCATCAGATATTTCTCACTGTACCTAATTCTAATTGTAAAAAGGTTATGTTGCTGAAAGATGTGTAGAACGTGCACTTGGACCTGGATAACCCGTGTATTATGTATCAGAAGTTTCTAATCTGGTGCATATTTACATAACGAGCAAACTACTTTCGACATACTGGTCCACATTATCATAACAGCAGAGTGAGGAAAATTGCATAATCAGGAACCTCATTATTCGTGGTCTCAGTGAAATATTACGGTAATGAAATTACTGAACATAAGATGGATGAGACATGTAGCACGTATACAAAAGATGAAAAATACATACATAATTTTAGTTGGTACATCTGAAAGGAAGATATGACTTGAGAGATCTAGTCTAAAGGAAGAGTAATATTAAAATTAGGGGCTGATGACGTGGACTAATTTTTTTTTTAATTGCTAGTGGGGTGTGACTAAGTACCTTGTACTGCAGCCACTTCTGGTCTATTGTACCAGCTCCAGATGATAGGTGAGGGTGATTGTGGAGCAATTGGTGGAATGAAGATTGGCAGGAGAAAATGAAGTACTCGGAGAAAATCCACCAAAGCGCCACTTTGTCCACTACAAAGCCCACTTGGCCAGACCCGGGATCGAACCCTGGCCGCCGCGGTGGGAAGCCAGCGACTAACCGCTTGAGCTATCGCGCGGCCTGTGACGTGGACTAGATAAATCTGATTCTGTACAGGATCCAGTAAGTAGTCCTTCTGGACACCTTGCTAACACCGCTCTTTTCCAACCCGCCTTTTGTTTATATCAGCTCAGTCGGAATGGCGCTATCCCTGCTACACCTGTTTATACCTTAGGATAGTGTATGATGAACACTGTCAGCTGTCCTCACAGATCAAACTAAGGAAGTTCGGTATAGGTACGGGAAACTAGCTGGGTCGGTTTGCATGAGATTCAGGGTAGGGATGCCGAATTAAGCGGTATTCTGGGAGTTGATCCACCTTGATGTCTATTCACTTATTTTTCTCCAAACCACACCGTTAATTTAATGTATATTTATGCTTTAAATTATAATATGTTACTCGATCTGCAAGCTATGTCTCGGAGCGTGCAAGGGTCACGTCCGTACACTACAGAATATGGCGAAAGTCTCCTTTGTGGAATGGCTTGCACACCCCACGCTGGGAATTCGAAAGAATTCGAATTCTCCATGGTGCAGACATATACATGTCATTCCATCTTCCGTAGGCAAGTTTGAACGAGGCATCTCGATCATAATAGTCCTCATTCACAGGCAATTGTAACGAGTTTTGACCTGTCCTTCTCATTGACTTTTGTAGGCGCGTCTGGTTTCCGGTTCCCGAGCTAAATTTATGACTGCTCGTAAATGTCAGAACTCCGGACTCCTTGGTGCTGCCAGAATCCAGAAATTTTAACATAAACACCGTATTGCACGTCCCAGACAATGAAATACGATATTATAGATCACAATACATTTCCAGTAATATCGAAATATAAGACTTTTGAATTTAAAATTTCCGAGAATAAATTAGAAATAAAGTTCATGGTCATTTATAATAATCCAAATAAATAAGGACTAAGACTGATCAGCGTCAGTGCTGAACCTTCGGGTTCAGTAAAGCGCGAGGAATATCCATTGTGACGTTGTTCAGATGAATCAGTTTCATATTGACACCTTTGCATTCTAATAGGATAAGATTTACCTCGGCGCACGTTGCTTCCTCTGCGGTATTGCCAACTGTTGCACGAAACCAACAGCCACACAGATCTTCAAGAAATTACCTAGCTTTAAGGAAACCGGGAACTCATTACCTTGCTCAAAAGAGCCTGTCACTGATTCCTATTCTGAAACAGAAGAATAATGTATGTATATCCATTTAATTTGGTATTTGAAGATAAATTTAAGTATCTACCCATGCTCTGGTCTCCCAAGTGGTAATCTCTCTTCAGGTTTTCCAGCCGAAATTCCAGGTTTCCCCTGCTTGCTGCATGCTCTAGCCCGATTAACATCCTTGATTTGATCACCCCAAGAATTAATGGTTAAGGATGAATATTATGAATCTCATCATTTTAACTTTTTCCCCGGGTTCTCGTATCTCTCGCCTTCATAGACCAAAATATCAAAATATTGTCATCTCCACATTGTTCTCGAATGCCCTAAAAATATGTTGTTTCCTTAATGTCACAGATTCAAAACAACACGCAAAATTCAATTCTATTTTTATATTTTTCCTTTATATTTTTTCTACTTGAGTTAGGAAGAAGAAAAAGCTCAAAACCTGAATGACAGCGATCATTTTCAGTATTCAGTCTTAACCTAATTTATTCGTTAATGTAATTTTAATGTTACTATTTTGTTAAAATATTTGGTAGTGCTTTATATGGGTGTTTAATGTAGAAGCTTTGTTTTCAGAACTTTCGGCTTACCAAGATTTGTATCGATAATAATTGGACTGTGTATTTAACCCTCTGAAATATTTATACGATTGTTAAATAATTACAAAATATTCCAACGAATTTGCTCAAAGCGTTATTAGGTAACAGACCAGAAAACATATATCACAACAACGAGTCCGCAACAGTAGGGAGTCCATTGCTAGGCAATGCATAGGTGGACACTCCTGTCAAAAAACTTGATAACTGTTGCTGAGCAGTTGATGTTTTCTTCTGTGGATGGTCCTTGCCGAGCCTATATAGGAAACAGTGAAACTGTTGGACAGGATTTCACTGCCGTTATAGCATAAGATATGTAAGTTAGGCATGATCTGCTCTGTAAAACCTGTACTGACAGAGAAAAAGTGAAAAAGGAAGCATTTTCAATAACAGGTTTTGTGAGCGAAATACGTTTATATTCTTGACGAAAGCCAAGCGTTTTCATAAGAGACAAACCCATCTTCTCATAGGAGAGGATGTTACATAAGGACTATTATCGCAAGAGTTAAGTTGGAAAAAATCTCTGATCGTGATCCTCAAGGGGCCTGACGCCAAGACGAATTGACTGGTGGTGAACCGCCAGTCGTAAAGCAACTATGACTTTGACTTTGACTTTTGAACAGAATTTTAGAGACAGCAAAATATGGTGACGAGTCCCAAGGGACTCGGACCCGAGAAAGACTGCGCTTTCAAGGGCCAGCAGCATGTGCAAATGACAGACCCGTCCTCTCGTCAGAGAGGGCACTCCACAAAAGCAAGACTGTAACTGTCAAACAGCAATAAATATCTGGTCATGGTCCCCAGATGGGGCTCGACACCAAGACTCACTGACTGAATGACCGTCAGCCGCATTGTGACTTTGACTTTTCGACAGGATTTCGTCAGGAAGGCTTCCTTCAAGGCACTTCAATAGTTGAAGACTTTACTTTATGTGTTATCTTTGTTCGTGACTACGAAGTGTCATAGTTACAGTAAGATGGTGTTACCACTAATTATAGTTACAAACTTTAAGCTGTTAATAAATATAATTACCAATCCCAACCCGCTTTTTAGTCACAGAAATACGTGGCAATATGGTTGTAGACTTTATTGCTAATTTCGGGCCTTTCTGCAGTTATGGTATAATGTTAAGTGGGTAGAAAATGTAATACTCTGCATTCTAAGTTAACGGCCTGTGGCTGTACGTTTCTATATAGATAGTAATTATACAGTTCAGATCTTAAATTAATGTGAATTTAATTGAATGTAGGCCAATTGTATTATAATTCACCATATCCTGGGGTTTAGGTTGTATGAAAAGAATAAATACAAATAATTAACATGTTCTTAATGCATCTTGTACAAATTATTTATATTTTCATGGACATTAGTCGCCTTTCCGTAACATACAGTGAATCTAATACTGCTGTAATGTGCCACTGTAAGCTGAATATACTCATTATGTGTCGTTAAAAAGATAATTCAAAGCGAAAACGCCAATAGGTTTGGCAAAGTACTTGACATGTTCATTATTACAAACAACAGTCTAAGTAGCTGTTTGCGTGTTTCTAGCAACGGATCTTTTTAATAACATCAATCATAAACACTTTTGAATAAATTAGTAAGGTATTTATATTAGGATCTGAAATAATAATGCAAATGTATGACACAAACTCCCTCCTAAGTGCAACAATTTATTGTAGTTCTTTTGTCTCCTTTTTTTCTACACTACATGTTTCGGCCGTAAATGACCATCATCAAATTTTAAAATTTTAAAATTTTAAAAAATTTTAAATTTAAATTGAATATTTTAAAAATACAAGAATTCAAAAATCAAATTGGCGTATGTAAATTAACAAAGATTTTATACATATCTGACAAATATGAGCAAGGGGATTCTGCTATATCGGGACCTATTAACAACGGAGAAATGAACAATTAAGAAAGCTCGTGTTTTTAAATTTTAAACTACGTGCAGTGTAACAGCTACGTAAGAGAAATACACCTGATGATGACCATTTACGGCCGAAACATGCAGTATAGAAAAAAGAGATAAAGAACTACAATAAATTGTTGCACTTAGGATGGAGTTTGTGTCATACATTGTGTAGAGTGTAACAGGATGCTTAAATATAATATAATAATGCAAAGTTAAATGTATTCGCTTATTTTTCAAATTTTTTTTACGACTGATAAATTTTGCCTGTGGTTCAGTATAGGTGTGAGACTTTGTCTCTGATATTAAAGGAGGAACACAGACTGAGGGTGTTTGAGAGCATGGTGCTGAGGAGATTATTTGGACGGGAGAGAGATGAAGTGAGGGAAGATTGGAGAAAACTGTATAATTAGGAGTTTCATAACTTGCACTCCATGCCAAATAGAATTAAAATGATCAAGTCAAGGCGGATTAGATGGACAGGGCACGTAGCATGAATGGGGAGAAGAGGAATGCATATGGGATGTTGTTTGGAATGCCAGTAGGAAAGACACCACTAGGAAGACAAAGAGGAGAGTGTGTGGATGATATTACAACGGATCTTAGAGAGATAGAAAGGGGATGGTATGGACTTGATTGATCTGGTTCAGGATAGGGACCAATGGAGGGCTCTTGTGAACACGGTAATGAACCTTGGGGTTCCATAAAATGCTGGGAAGATCTTGAGTAGCTGCGTAACTTGCGGCTTCTCAAGACAGGCGCAGCTCCATGAAATAAGTTAATTAACTGGCGACCGATAAATTCACAGTGGTACACCAAACACCGAGTATCCTGATCTACTTCCAAGGACACAATTAGCCGCCATTCTATTAAAGAGAGAAAGCAGGAAGCAAGTTAGGGACTTGCTGTCAATGTGAGTAATGCCTGAACATTTAGGGGCCAGTCCTTCAGCAAGGTGTGTCCCCGCGGATATTTTCGATATTTTATTCGGGTTCCTCGTGAGGATACTTTTCCTTTCCTATCATATTTAGGTCTCTGTTGCTCGGAATTTGTCATTTTAAGAGTTCTGTACCAGTTTTTACTACTGAATGTACTTTCAGTGCTCACCTGCTTTAGGCTATTTGCTGATGGCAAGCTCTCAAACGAAGGAATCGAATTATTATTATTATTATTATTATTATTATTGACATTAGAGCACCATATACCTATGTATGTATCTCTCTTATATGTCTGTATTGCTTGCTTTCACTTGGTATTGGTATGATTGTGCTAATTATATAACTTGGTCTTGTAACACTTATCACGTGAAAATTAAAAAATGAATGACTTTGTCTATTGTTAATTCTGAGAAAGTTCTCGATTTTCGTAAAGGGAATTCTTCTCACTGGCTTTAATAATGGTAGTGTGTAGAGCCGTTAAAATGCAATGACCGCGATATAAGGAAACATATCAGAGCAGTTTCAAGAAACGACTTCGGTAAACACGTTTCAGCGGCAGCAGATACGCATGCAACAGTAGAAGTACTGTTTGAACGTGTTTACATAGCCGTTGCCTAGAAACGGCTCTGGTATATTTGCTTATCGCGTGGTAGTTCTATTGTGATCCTGGAAGTCTCAAATCTGAGACAGAAAAATATGGTCGCGAGTACCAATCGAATAGGATCCGACAAAGAATGGGCTGGCAAAGGCCAGCAGTATATAGAAAAGACAGACCCGTCCTCTCGTCAAACAGGGCGCCCCACAAAACAAGGCCGCTACTGTCAAAGAGTAATAAATATCTGGCCATGAGCGTCAGATGGGGCTCCACACCAAGACTTATTGACTGACTGACTGACTGACTGACTGCCCGACCGTAGGTCGCAACGTGACTTTGACAAGAACAGGCAGTTGTAACGGAGCCGTTGTTCAGAGAGGACTGGAGTCCAAGAAGCAGAGGAACAGCCATTGTTAGAAGCCGTTACCAGGCAACTACTTGTAAAGACACTGCGGGCTGGAAAAGATTTTGGGTGTGTGACGGCGATCTGTAAAGCGTGGAGATCAACGAAGGCACCATAATTTGGTGTAGTTAGGAGCTGAGTGTACAACTGGTCAATAAATTTAATATCCAATCGAAAACCCCGTCTATAGCCACTCTGCACTACGTGACAATATGCTTACGGTTTGTGACTGATCGTATGTGTATTATAGAACTAATGTCGCTACTGCAGCAGACAACCTTAATAATGCAGTTAAAAAGAATGTGGATTGGGCTTTTCCCAATGATTACACCAGAGAGTCTAAATTCCTTTCGGATTTTCCAGTTTCTTAAAAGCATTTTATTTTTTTTTTTTCAGACGCTTTTAAATGAAGAAACCTGATTGTGTTTTAGCAAGTTTTTTTAATCAGCAGGTTTCAACAAGAATTATCAGGTGTGGTAGATTCTGATGGTTGAACTCAATAAAAATCGTAAATTGTAACATCAGCACTTTTAAAAATGCGCATTTGCATTTAGAAGGAAGGTTCAGGCTCTGAATTCCATTCAATTTGAGAATGATGGGTGTTATTTATCCAGGTTTTGTGAAGTTGCCGATGAAATTGCTATGCACATTTAACCAGTTCTTAAGGATTCTTCCACAGGAGATGTGCCTTCTTTATGTGAGTACTACCCGCATTTTCTGATCTCGAAGTAAGAAAGACCTTATAACGGCGAAGGTATCAAAATCTGTTGGACTTGAAGACTTGTTAAATTTAACACATATATTTGGGAAAGATAGTGAAACGGGTCACCTTATTTGAAGTTTCAGTCTGGCATCGCGATTTAAAACAAATTTTTCGGGCTGGAGCCACGAGAACAGCATGACACTTCATCTAAAATAAACAGGAAATTTCTCGGCATTCACGAGACAGAAGCCCAGTATGTTCACTTTTAGGGACGTTACTAGGCTTTAGGCACGCCGTAGAGTAGTTGGTTGAGGCACTATGGTACAAGCCGGAAAGTTGAGGTTTCGATCCCCGATGAGGTCATTGGGTTTTTCAATTGACCTAATCCTTCCAGCCGCAATATGGCTCTGTGGTAGACTCAGCCTCTAAGAGAAATGAGTACCAGGAATCTTCCTAGGGCTAAAGGGCGGCCGACGCGTAAGGCTGACAACCTTACCTCCAACTGTGAACCGATTGTCTAGAGAAAATGGGGGAGCCTGGACTTCTCACAACCATATGGGCCTCCACGACCTGTTAAAAGGGTAGCTTTGCCTTTGTTTACTTTACTAGTCTTTAGACGGTCCTATTGAAGTAAGTATTTTGCAGTTGACTGATGAAAGATCACCATAATCAGATATCAGCATAGCCGGAAGTTTCTGTCTGGTGTTGTAATTATTGAAGCCCTCAGCGTGTCTGTATAGGTCAAGACATTCTTCCTCAGATAATGTAAGATATTAGACCGCCTCTGTGGTCTAGTGGTCAGAGTTCCTGATTACATATTCTGAGGTCCCGTGTTCGATCCCTGGCGCTACCAGATTTTGTGAGAAGTGGTGGGTCTGGAACGGGGTCCACTCAGCCTAGTGAAGATAACTGAGGAGCTCTTTGAAGCAAATAGCGGCTCCCGCATATAAAACCGTAATTAACGGCAGTGAGGATTCGTTGCGCTGACCACGCCACACCCTCTATCCGCAAAAGCTGGCACTAACTTCGCCGACTAAGAGACGGTCGCTCGGTAGGTATAGTTCGCTTGCGGACTAAACCCACGGAGTTTGTTTTGTTCTATTACCATCCGTCATTCCAAGAGTCTGTATGAATTGTCATCAGTGTTATTCACACCTCAGAAGCTAATGTTTCCGCCATGTTATTACATGTCGCAGGAGACTGCAAGGTAAGATTCCGAAGTGGCATAAAATAAGTGTTCGTAATAAATTTTGAAAACCTCTCAAATGCTTCGAAAGTTGAAAGGGAGACATACAGATAGATAGAGAATCAGATAAGACACAAACACACAGTGTGTGCTGGTTTCATAAACCTAATTTTTTTTAAGCAAGGAAATAGGCTTAACGTGATAAAATGAAACAAAATATTGATCTTGAAAGTCTTCCAGCTAATTGCCCCCTTTCTTTTTACTTCGTATACGGTTCACTTTTCTAGGAAAATGCTTATGACTTACAAGAACCCGGTGACTCCCTCCCCGAACAACCCGCCACCTCATCACACTGTGTTACGTCCAGATTCTGCCGTCCAGCTCACACAGCCTTCGGAGTGAGTGATCCCTCCCTGCACAAGTTACGAAATGTTTACGTCTTTTTTTTAGATAAAATTTGCGTAAGAGAACTTGGTCACATTTTTCCAGCTCTCCTTTACGAAATGTAAAAAAGATTTAGCGTTGATTCTAATTATGAAGCAGTTTGATCATATTACCTGGGCGTGTACTTTGTTTCATAACTGACGATAATCATTTGCATAAGTAGCTCAGTTGAGAATAGGGGCCGTCCTTGAGCGGTTTAAACGAAATTATTGAAGTAGCAACCTCTTTCATATGCTGGGCCACTTAATGCCTTGTCGAAGGAAGATGCCATAGTTAAGGATTTTCATGGAAATAACCGACATTCATAATAAGACAGAGTTACAGTAAACTTACTTAACATTCCTTATTCCTTACTCTATTTGTAACAGCAGTTAAACCTTTGTCAGTAAAGATATATAAGCAAAAGGAATCATATTGTGTAAGCCAAGTCCATAAAACTGGCATATTCACCCAGTTGCATTGGGAAGTGCCGTTTCATATGGACAAATATGCAGTCACTTAACACACCCATTAACGGAGCTCAGCCCTTCTTGAGAAGCCGCCAAGAGTGCAGTTACTCAGCAAATTCCAAGCATTTTATGGAACCCGAATGTTCATTACCGTGATCACAAGATCCCTCCTCTGGTCCCTATCCTGAGCCAGATCAATCCAATGTATACCATCCAATCCTATCTCTCTAAGACCCATTTTAATATTGACCACCCACATACGCTTTTGTCTTCCCAGTGGTCTCTTTCCTTCTGGCTTTCCCACTAATATGCTATAGGCATTCTTTTTCTCCCTATTCGTGCTACATGCCCTGCCCACCTTATGCTCCTTGACTTGATAATTCTAATTATACTTGGCGAAGAGTACAAGTTATGAAGCTCCTCATTATGCATTTTCTCCAACCTCCTGTCACTTCATCTCTCTTCGGTCCAAATATTCTCCTCAACACCCTGTTCTCAAACAACCTCAGTCTATGTTCCTCCCTTAATGTCAGAGACCAAGTTTCACACCCATATAGAACGGCTGGAAAAATTATAGTTTTGTATATTCTGATTTTTATATTTCCTCCTGAATCAGGTTTTTATTTGTTATCGTTGTTCCCAAATATCCGAACTGTGCCACATTTTCAAAACATCTGTTACTTCTCTGTATGTCCTGATTTTGCCCTGCATTCTGGTGATGAGACAGCAACATATACTTAGTTCTCTCTATGTTTACTTCTAGACCACTCTCCTTACTAGCGTCAATTAAAGTTTCCGTGTTTTTCTTTATGACCGCCTATGAAGTCTAGTGGTCAACGTTCCTGGTTATAGATCCAGACGCCCCGGCTTCGATTCCCGGAGCTACCAGATTATATGAGAAGTAGTGGGTCTGGAACGGGGTCCACTCAGCCTCGTGAGAATAATTGAGGAGCTACTGGAATGGAAATTAGGGGCTCGGGTCTAGAAAACTGAGATTAACGGCCGTGGGGATCCGTTACGCTGANGCTGGAAAAATTATAGTTTTGTATATTCTGATTTTTATATTTCCTCCTGAATCAGGTTTTTATTTGTTATCGTTGTTCCCAAATATCCGAACTGTGCCACATTTTCAAAACATCTGTTACTTCTCTGTATGTCCTGATTTTGCCCTGCATTCTGGTGATGAGACAGCAACATATACTTAGTTCTCTCTATGTTTACTTCTAGACCACTCTCCTTACTAGCGTCAATTAAAGTTTCCGTGTTTTTCTTTATGACCGCCTATGAAGTCTAGTGGTCAACGTTCCTGGTTATAGATCCAGACGCCCCGGCTTCGATTCCCGGAGCTACCAGATTATATGAGAAGTAGTGGGTCTGGAACGGGGTCCACTCAGCCTCGTGAGAATAATTGAGGAGCTACTGGAATGGAAATTAGGGGCTCGGGTCTAGAAAACTGAGATTAACGGCCGTGGGGATCCGTTACGCTGACGACGTGACACCCTCTATGCACTAAAGTTGGCACTAACTTCACCGACAATCGGTGGTCGCTCGGTCGGTATAGTTGGCTTGCGGACTACAGGCTACGGAGATTGTTTTTCCTATTTGTGTGTGTTCTTCTTTATGTGCCACCACTTACTAAATGTCATTAAAATAGGGTTATGTTGGGTTTGCAAATCATTGCAGCATATATATATATATATAT